>NC_036840.1:16654259-16685579 GCF_002910315.2 Salvelinus sp. IW2-2015 | reverse complement strand
CCGCGGTGGGTTTAGCCATCTGTGACAGTGTAACTGAGATAAGTCGGCAACTTTACCTAGCATAGCCTTGGTAGATGACCTGGAAGCCTGGTCTGACGACGAACATGTAGCGAGGCTCAAGCCGACTAGGGCATACAGGTCGCAGGGTGGGTGCGTATAAGGTGCTTTAGTTAACAAAAACGAATGGCACTGTGATAACTGCAGTTCCAGTTTGCTGGAAGTAAGAGTGTGGAAGCTATTTGTAGAATGACATTCGCCGAAGTCGAGGATCGGCAGGGATAGTCAGTTTTAAGACAGGTAGTTTGGCGGCGGCGTGAGTGAAGGAGGCTTTGCTTGCGGAATAGAAGCCGATTCTTGATTTGATTTTGGATTGGAGGATGTTTGAATGAGGTCGTAGGAGAGTTTGCAGTCTAGCCAGACACCTAGGTACTTATAGATGTCCACATATTCTAGGTCGGAACCGTCCAGGGTGGTGATGCTAGTCGGGCGTGCGGGTGCAGGCAGCGAACGGTTGATTGAAAAGCATGCATTTGGTTTTACTAGCGTTTAAGAGCAGTTGGAGGCCACGGAAGGAGTGTTGTATGGCATTGAAGCTCGTTTGGAGGTTAGATAGCACAGTGTCCAAGGCATGTGTTTTTCAACAGGCCAATGACCCAATACACCTCCAGGCTGTGCTGCATCAGATGACCTGGCCTCCACAATCACCCGACCTCAACCCAATTGAGATGGTTTGTAATGAGTTGGACCCCAGATTGAAGGAAAAGCAGCCAACGAGTGCTCAGTGCATGTGGGAACTCCTTCAAAACTGTTGGAAAAGTATTCCAGGTGAAGCAAGTTGAGAGAATGGCAAGCGTGTGCAAAGCTGTCATGAAGGCAATATAAAATATATTTTGATTTGTTTAACACTTTTTTGGTTACTACATGATTTCATATCTGTTTTTTTTATAGTTTTGATGTCTTCACTTTTATTCCACAATGTAGAAAATAGTAAAAATAAAGAAAAACCCTTGAATGAGTAGGTGTGTCCAAACTTTTGACTGGTACTGTATAGCTTACCAAATTATGAAAGACAAGAATTGTACTTTTGAATTCCGTGAAGTGAGTTTGGAAGAGGTGAAAAAAGAATTGTATGTCAACAATGACAAGCCACCGGGGTCAGACAACTTGGATGGAAAATTACTGAGGATAATAATAGCGGACAATATTGCCACTCCTATTTGCCATATCTTCAATCTAAGCCTACTAGAAAGTGTGTGCGCTCAGGCCTGGAGGGAAGCAAAAGTAATTCCGCTACTCAAGAATATTAAAGCCCCCTTTACTGGCTCAAATAACTAACCAATCAGCCTGTTACCAACCCTTAGTAAACTTTTGGAAATGCTATTTTACTGTAAACAAATTGACAGACTTTCAGCAAGCTTATAGGGAAGGACATTCTACATGCACGGCAAATGACAGATGATTGGCTGAGAGAAATTGATGATAAAAAGATTGTAGGTGTAACGAAGATGTAGGGAGTCAGGTGCAGTTGGTGAGTTTAATAAGAGTAAACAAAGTGGAAATAGGAAGAAACGTAGCTTCTAAACAGAAAACAATACTGACTACCAACAATGGAGTGCTATATAAAGGGGGAGTAATCAGGGAGGTGATGAAGTCCGTAATGAAGTGCGTAATGAAGGTTTCCAGGACCGGTGGTTAGTAGACCGGTGACATCCCTGGATTTACAGGGGAGGCAGAGGGGTGTCGTCGGGGACGGCATCAGCCAGGAGACTAGGAACCACCGACCTGAGAAGGGAAAAGTGAAAAGAGGGTGACATCCGGTAGTTAGTGGGAAGCTGGAATCGGTAAGTTACCTCATTGACCCTCTGGAGGACTTTGAATGGTCCCAAAAATCAGGAGCTCAGCTTCTGGGAGCGCAGGCGGAGCGGGAGCCAGACACGATCACCAAGATGGAAAATGTGATGTCCGGTGGCGGTCCACTGCGGTGGCGGTCCACCTGCTCCTTCTGATGGCGGACATCGCGTTGGATCCRCCTGTGAGCAGCGTCCCAAACTTAATCTGCGTGCCGGAACCACTCAGGGCCATTAGGGGCTTCGGTCTGGCTTGGGGTCCACGGTGTCAGGGCCGGCTGGTACCTCAGGACACACTGGAAGGGAGACAAGCCGGTGGAGGAGTGACGAAGTGAGTTCTGGGCTTACTCAGCCCAGGGAAGAAACTGGGCCCACTCCCTCTGCCGGTCCTGACAGTGACTGCTCAGGAATCTCCCCAGCTCCTGGCTTGTCCTCTCTACCTGCCCGTTGGACTAAGGCCGGTACCCGGATGTGTGGCTGAACGTTACCCGCAGCTTCTCCATGATGGCTTTCCATAGTCGCAACGTGAATTGGGGACCACAGTCGGAGATGATGTCCTCCGGAAGGCCATAGTGCTGGAAGACCTGCTGGAACAATGCCTCGGCAACCTGGAGAGCGGTAGGGAGACCAGAGAGAGGGATCAAATGGCAAGATTTTGAGAATCTGTCCACAACAACCATAACAGCGATGAAACCTGTCTCTTATACACATCTAGATGTGTATAAGAGACAGGTCTTACTCAGCCCAGGGAAGAAACCGGGCCCACTCCCTCTGCCGGTTCTGACAGTGACTGAATTGGGGACCACAGTCGGAGATGATGTCCTCCGGAAGGCCATAGTGCTGGAAGACCTGCTGGAACAATGCCTCGGCAACCTGGAGCTGTCTCTTATACACATCTAGATGTGTATAAGAGACAGCCGCAGGGGCTTCGGTCTGGCTTGGGGTCCACGGTGTCAGGGCCGGCTGGTACCTCAGGACACATTGGAAGGGAGACAAGCCGGTGGAGGAGTGACGAAGTGAGTTCTGGGCTTACTCAGCCCAGGGAAGAAACCGGGCCCACTCCCTCTGCCGGTTCTGACAGTGACTGAATTGGGGACCACAGTCGGAGATGATGTCCTCCGGAAGGCCATAGTGCTGGAAGACCTGCTGGAACAATGCCTCGGCAACCTGGAGAGCGGTAGGGAGACCAGAGAGAGGGATCAAATGGCAAGATTTTGAGAATCTGTCCACAACAACCATAACAGCGATGAAACCATCAAACAGGGGAAATTCAGTAACAAAATCTATAGACAGATGAGACCAAGGCCACTGAGGCACGAAGAGGGGAAGGCGTTTCCCTGCTGGAGCGTGCCGGGGAAAATTGGTTTGAGCACATACAGAGCAGGAGTTACGTAGCGGGCGACGTCCTGTGACGTGGGCCACCAGTACTTAACCTGTCTTAACCCCGTTCCGCTAGCGCAACCCCTCGCCAACAGCCAATGAAATTGCAGTGCGCCAAACAGAATCAACAGAAATCTCATAATTCAATTTTCTCAATCATACAAGTATTAGACACCATTTTAAAGATAGAATTCTCGTTAATCCAACCACAGTGTCCGATTTCAAAAAAGCTTTTCGGCAGAGGCAGAACACATCATTATGTTAGGTCAGCAACTAGTCACAGAAAGCATACAGCAATTTTCCAACCAAAGACAGGAGTCACAAAAAGCAGAAATATTGATAAAATGAATCACTAACCTTTGATATTCTTCATCAGATGACACTCCCAGGACAACATGTTACACAATACATGTATGTTTTGTTCGATCAAGTTCATATTTATATCCAAAAACCTCCGTTTACATTTGGCTTTGCCTCCAAAATATCATCAAATCACAGAAATACTCATAATAAACATCAATAAAAGATACAAGTGTTATTCACAGATTTAAAGATATACTTCTCCTTAATGCAACCGCTGTGTCAGATTTCAATAAAATTTTACGGAAAAAGCAAACCATACAATAATCTGAGTACGGCGCTCAGAGACCAACACAACCCAAGAAGATATCCGCCATGTTGGAGTCAACATAAGTCAGAAATAGCATTATAAATATTCACTTTCCTTTGATGATCTTCATCAGAATGCACTCCCAGGAATCCCAGTTCCACAATAAATGACTGATTTGTTCCATAAAGTCCATCATTTATGTCCAAATTCCTCCTTGTTCGCGCGTTCAGGACACAATCTAAACTCACGACGCGCGGGCAGGTCCAGGCAAAAGTTCAGACGAAAAGTCAAATTACAGTCCGTAGAAACATGTCAAACTAAGTATAGAATCAATCTTTAGGATGTTTTTAACATAAATCTTCAAGGAAGAATCCCAGTTCCACAATAAATGTTTGATTTGTTCGATAAAGTCCATAATTTATGTCCAAATACCTCCTTTTTGTTTGCACGTTTAGCCCAGTAATCAAAATTCATGAGGCGCGATCACTAGGTGCAGACGAAAAGTCAAAAAGTTCCGTTACAGTCCGTAGAAACATGTCAAACGATGTATAGAATCAATCTTTAGGATGTTTTTAACATAAATCTTCAATAATGTTCCAACCAGAGAATTCTTTTGTCTTCAGAAATAAATATGATTGATTCTTGGAGAGCCTCCTGGATGTACTCCTCCATAGCCTTGGTTTCAGCCACCAACAAGGGGTAGAGTCACTTAGCAGGTCGATGGCACAGTCCCAGGGATGATGAGGAGCGAGACAGGTGGTGCGGGTCTTGGAGAAAACCTCCCGGAGATCCTGGTAAACCTCAGGGAAGTTGGCCTGGAGGACAACCACAGGACTTTCAACCGACATGGAACCACAGGGTAAGGGAAAGCAGGTCTTCCAATATCCGGGTGGCCAGGCTGTGATCTCCATCCTCGACCAGGAGATGGTGGGGTCATGGCGTTGGAGCCACAGGAGGCCAACTTTGTGTACAGGTGCCTGGATGATGAGGAAGGGGAGGTTTTCTTGGTGCAGGGGTCCCACAGTGATGGTGAGTGGTGCTGTGATGTGTGTGATTGTCCCAGATCCCAGTGGTCGGTAGTCCAGTGCTTGGACCGGAAATGGAGAGGAGAGCGGAAATGATGTTATATCCATATATGTCATCCTGCTAACTCCTCAGAAAGGGACACCCATGTTCTGGAATAGACCAAAGAGGTGTAACCATAGCAACAGTACATAGTAGGCCATAACACAGTTACAGGAATAACCAGTCGTGTCCAACCCCAGACAGGTGCATGTCTAATGGTGTCTAATGAGCCAGAGCACATATAGAGTGCGCTCGTTTTGTTGGCCCCTTCTGAAATAAATAATTGCCACATATGTACTGGAAAATTCACAATAGGACAAACTGGCATTGCTGATCTGGGCAGACTGCTGAATGGGCTGGGGTGCTGGCTCGCTGGGTTGACTCATGGTAGAAGATCCTCCGCTCTTTGGGAGTGACACCCTTTGAGGAAGATCTAGACATTGAAGATCACGGAGGACCTCATCCATAACCGTCCCCAGTTGAGCCAGCTGGTCATGGTTTTGGCAAAGTAGGTCCCCTTGTTCGCCGACCATCTTGGAGATGTCTCGGTTGACTTATGCTTCCATTCTCTGAGGCAGTATTCTGTAACGAACATGCATGGAGTGAGGAAGCAGGTGCAGTCGGTGAGTTTAATAAGAACAAACAGAGCGCATACATGAACAAGCGTAGCGTCTGAACATAAAACAGAAACAATACTGCCTGATGAGTGACAACAACGGGGTGCTAGATAAAGGGGGAGTAATCAGGGAGGTGATGAAGGTTGCCAGGACCGGTGTTTAGTAGACCGGCAACGTCGCGCGCCGGCGGGAGGGAGCAGGAGTAGACGTGACAGTGTAGCTTTGGACATTATCAATCATAGTCTTTCCAAACAATCCAGTCATAGTCTTTCCAAACAATCAATTCCAACTAAGTATTTTCCAGCGGAGTCTTTTGACTAAGTGTAGTGACTACATTGTCCAATATAATACTAATACAATTTCCATTCTAGTCCTTTAGGCACAATGGAGAGTGGTGAAATGTTAGTCTTGACACATACAAATCCAATGTCCAGAGTTTGATTCAAGTTGAAAAATAATAATAAATATATTTGTTGCTCTTTTGGATACAGAAATGTATAGAATTCTATCAAAACGAATTCTGATCATTAAACGAAACAAACAAACAGCATGGTAAACATGGTCTGGTATGGTCAAAAGACTGTGTGTTGCCATTCCAGTCACTCCCAGTAGGCCTTGGAGAATGTATGCCTTTTAACTGTGTTCTCCATTGGCCTGTAGAGGGGGTACACACACTTGACAGAGGATTAATGGCAAACACATACAACAGAAATGTATCATGAATTGGAAACATGCAAATATGATGGTGAAAATGTGGAGAATGTCACTTCATTTTGTGGAATGAGGCAAATAGAGAATTAAAGAATTGGAGAATTAGAGAATCAGACAATGACAGAATCAGATAATTAGCATCATGAGTAGACCTGACATTCCCACAACATTTGGTGACTGTTATAGTGGTCATGGTTGGGTAGCTCAGAGTGTTTGGCGAATATCTGTTCTACTCCTTCCAGTTCTATAAAGCCCTGGTACTTTATCTCCTCCCACTCGGGAAGTAGCCCATACATCTGTATAACCTCACATCATGTAACCCACTTGGAGAGGAGGAGCAAGTACCGATACCACACACACACACACACACACACACACCACACACACACACACCACACACACACCACACACACACACACACACACACACACACACACACACACACACACACACACACACACACACACACACACACACACACACACACACACACACACACACACACACACACACACACACACACACACACACACACACACACACACACACACACACACACACACACACACACACACACCACACACACACAGAGAGAGAGAGTTAGGCCGCTCCCATCATGAGGTGACCCACACAGACAGTTTCTCAAACTGTGTCACACACCTTGTCTCTCTCCAGGCTACTCTCTCTCTCTTTCTCCATCTTGCTCTCCTCCGTCTCTCTCTCGCTTACATACGGACACTGTTTTGTAAATCATGTCTCAGAGGCAGACCAAGCTAACTCAGAACCCTTTAGAGAAGATTTGGATTCCCTCCATGAGTAGCAAGCTGTACCGACGTCGAGGGTGTAAGTACACACATACACACAAATATACACATGGAAACAACAGACACACATACCGGTCGGTCTCTCTGTGGTTCATTACCTGTACAGGACAGGTTGGTGCTCGTAACCAACAGAACTTTAGTATTGTTTCAAATTGTGTGTTTGTGTGTGTGTGTGTGTTGGGGCCAGGGTATGACTTGCAGTATGGAACACTGTATCTCTCTGAGAGAGACCTAAGGGCCGTTCACCCCTAAGACCAAGGCCGTGTCTATGTGTGTCGTTGTGTGCGTACGTCTGTGCGTGTGTGTTATGTGATCTATCCATTTCTCTAAAATTGATGTGTGTGTGTGTTCTGTGATCTTTTAATAACTCCAATACATGTGTATGTGTGTGTCATGTCAGTTTTTAATCCATCTGTGTGTGTATGTTTGTGTGTGTTTTTCAGCGTCCGTTCCCCAGTTCACTAACTCTCCTACCATGATTGTGATGGTGGGGCTGCCTGCTAGAGGGAAGACCTACATCTCCAAGAAGTTAACCAGATACCTCAACTGGATAGGAGTTCCCACTAAAGGTACCACACACACACACAAAATTAACTAGATACCTCAACTGGATAGGAGTTCCAACAAAAGGTGCCACAACACAATACAAGAAGTTAACCAGATACCTCAACTGGATAGGAATTCCAACTAAAGGTATCTCAACACAACACATCACAACCCAATACCACACAGCACAGCACGTTAACCTCTCTGGGATATGTGGGACGGTAGCGTCCCACCTGGCCAACATCCAGTGAAAATGCAGAGCGCCAAATTCAAATAAATTTCCATAAAAATTTTACTTTCATGAAATCACACATTCAATAGACCAAATTAAAGCTACACTTGTTGTGAATCCGGCCAACGTGTCAGATTTCAAAAACACTTTACGGCGAAAGCAAACAATGCTATTATCTGAGGATAGCACCCCAGCTAACAATCACAGACCATCATATTTCAACCCTCCCGGCGCGACACAAAACGCAGAAATAAAGATAAAATTCATGCCCTACCTTTGACGAGCTTCTTCTGTTGGCACTACAATATGTCCCATAAACATCACAAATGGTCCTTTTGTTCGATTAATTCCGTCGATATATATCCAAAATGTCCATTTATTTGTGCATTTGATCCAGAAAAACACCGGTTCCAACTTGCACAACGTGACTACTGTCACTCCCTGATCTTTGTTTTCTTTATTATTTTGGTTAGGTCAGGGTGTGACATGGGGGGTGTATGTGTTTTTCTTGTCTATGGGTTTTGTATGTTTATGGGTTGTTAACTTGTCTAGGTGTTTGTATGTCTATGGTTGCCTAGATTGGTTCTCAATTAGAGGCAGCTGTTTATTGTTGTCTCTGATTGGGAACCATATTTAGGCAGCCATATTCCGTTGGGTATTTCGTGGGTTATTGTCTATGTGTAAGTTGCCTGTGTCTGCACTTATTGATTATATAGCGTTACGTTCATTTGTTATTTTGATAGTGTGTTTAGTGTTCTTCGTTTCGGTAAATAAATAAGAAGAATGTATTTATATCATTATATTGGTCCTCCTCTCTTCCACCATACGACAAACGTGACAACTACAAAATATCTCAAAAGTTACCTGTAAGCTTTGTCCAAACATTTCAAACTACTTTTGTAATACAACTTTAGGTATTTTTTAACGTAAATAATCGATAAAATTGAAGACAGGATGATCTGTGTTCAATACCGGAGGAAAACAATGTGTAGCAAGCTTTCTGGTTACACGCCTCTAACAAACAGTACACTTCACTGGAGCCTCATTCTGAACATGGCTACTTCTTCATTTCTCAAAGGAAAAACCTCAACCAATTTCTAAAGACTGTTGACATCCAGTGGAAGCGATAGGAACTGCAGGAAGGTCCCTTAGAAATCTGGATTCCCAATGAAAACCTTATTGAAAAGAGAGTGACCTAAAAAAGTTTGTCCTCGGGGCTTTGCCTGCCAAATAAGTTCTGTTATAGTCACAGACATGACTCAAACAGTTTTAGAACCTTCAGAGTGTTTTCTATCCAATACTAATAATAATATGCATATATTAGCATATGGGACTGAGTAGGAGGCAGTTTTACTCTGGTCACGCTTTTCATCCAAACGTGAAAATTAATTCTAAACGAGTTGGACAAAGTGGGTTTGGTGTCAGTATGTATCAGTTTGGTGTAAGTATGCCATCTTATTGACTGATGGATGGCTGACTTAATTGTCTGACTGTCCATTTCCAATAAGTTTAAAAAGTGATTTACCATCCCCAAATGGACAGAATGAAATCAACACTGAAAGTGTTGGCAAATGGCATCACCGTGGTCTCTAGGTTGTGCCGAGTTCAACAAGGTGCCCCACTTGACCGTAGCTCACTCGGTCTGACCGCAGCGACTGACTAGTAGTTATTTAGACATGCTTTTGACATATTATGGCCTCTGGGTCACACAGAGACACGCCATTTTGACCGGTATCATCGGGGGGAGGTTGGGGTGGATAAGCCACAGAGTTATTCTAGCTGCGCTTGCCGGTTCATATAGTTTGACACATGCAAGTTTCTCCCTAAGGATAACATGGGTTTACAGGTTATGCTCTAACTCTGCTTCTGTGCAGGAATTTTTCAAAATGTATTTTCCACGTGTTCAGGGTCACCTGTACCTCTACAGATAAACATGAAAAGATTGAATGGTCCCCTTCATATCCTAAAGGGGAAAAATGAACTTTACCATCAAATAGGGCTGAAATCAACAAATGGTCAGGCTAAAATCATCACTGAAAGGGAAACAAATGGCATAGGCTCTAGGCCGTGCCGAGTTCAACGAGGTGCCCCACTTGACCGTAGCTCACGGTCAGACTTAAATTTGAGGTGCTTTTGGGTGACAGAGGTAGAACCGTTGAGGTTAGAAACACAATTCAACCTTAGGAACATTCCTAAGTTCCTCCCGGTCTGCGCAAGACTACCCCTGACCATGTGGAATTAACCCTTAACAGTGAAAACAGGGAGTTTTTCTTCTAACAGTTGACACTGACATCTCTCCCCATAGGAATACATTGCCTGCTGTCATAACTTCAACCTGATGACTATGTGGGTTAAGGTTGCCATATCAATCTGTCTTGAATTACAATCCATCAAGCCACTATAAGGATTAGATGTGTCGATTTTAAACTTCCTGGAGTAACCGGAAGTTGATAAAATTACCCTAAAAAGATATATTTAAATCTCTACAGTTAGTGAAAACACCGCATTCAACCCTCTGTAAATAAGTCAGTTTTTAATATAACAGCTGTGTCAGATTTCAAAAAAGCTTTACGGAAAAAGCACATTACAGAAATAGCATTATAAATATTCACTTCCCTTTGATGATCTTCATCAGAATGCACTCCCAGGAATCCCAGTTCCACAATAAATGTTTGTTTTGTTCGATAAAGTCCATAATTTATGTCCAAATACCTCCTTTTTGTTTGCGCGTTCAGTTCACAAATCCAAATTCATGAGGCGCGAGCACTAGATCCAGACGAAGAGTTAAAAAGTTCCGTTACAGTTTGTAGAAACATGTCAAACGATGTATAGAATCAATCTTTAGCATGTTTAAATAAATCTTCAGCAATGTTCCAACCGGAGAATTCCTTTGTCTGTAAAAATGCAATGGAACGCAGCTAACTCTCACAGCCGCGAGCGAGACTGAGCTCATGGCATTCTGCCAGACTTCGTACTCAATCAGCTCTTATTCTCTCCTCCTTCACAGTAGAAGCCTGAAACAAGGTTCTAAAGACTGTTGACATCTAGTGGAAGCCTTAGGAAGTGGACCAAATTTTACACTGTATATTGGATAGGCAAAGACTTGAAAACCTACAAACCTCAGATTTCCCACTTCCTGGTTGGATTTTTTCTCAGGTTTTTGCCTGCCATATGAGTTCTGTTATACTCACAGACATCATTCAAACAGTTTTAGAAACTTCAGAGTGTTTTCTTTCCAATACTACTAATAATATGCATATATTAGCATCTGGGACAGAGTAGGAGGCAGTTCACTCTGGGCACGCTATTCATCCAAAAGTGAAAATGCTACCCCCTATCCCCAAAAAGTTAATTAGTGCTGAAAATTCCCTTTTTTCATGCGTTGCTACGGGGTCCTGAAAGAGCTATCAGACTGAAACTTGTGTGGTCCGTCTCTATGGACCGAGGACGTTTCAATGCACCTAGTCTTGTGATTATTCGTCTTTGAAGTCTGTACCGTTTACAAGAAATGTCCATTTGGTTATGAAATGTAACTTTGCCATATACAGTCAGTTGCCATCTGGTGGAATTTTCCTGTACAGCAGAAAAAAATCTAAAATACATGTATATCTTGGAAACCAAGTGTCTTGGAAACTCTTTTATGACTTCCTGGAAGACCAGGCCTTTGGGGGGGGGGGGGGGGGGGTGACCTGAGGCCGTCGTCCTATTTTAATAGCACCCGCGGATATCTAAGGACCATCCATTTGCCCTATGATTAATGAGGATTTTCATGCGTCCCTTATGTAGGGAAGTCCGTGTAGTCGAAAGACATGGGTAATCATGAGATCAGCGGTATCCTTCGCTGAGGGCAACTTGGGTAAGGCAATGAAATGGGCTGCCTTGGGGAACTGACTACCAGGATAGTGGTAAGCCCTTGAGATGGAGGTAACCCTGTGATAAAGTCTACGGACAGGTGGGACCAGGTCCGGCTGGTCCCATACTCCATTTCACAGGGGCCACAATGTGGAAGCTGAGGATGATGAGTTTGCAGTCCCTCTCCTTGTTAGAGACATTGTGTAGGTGGGACAGGGTGTCTGCTTTCTGGTTCTTGGATCACGGGCGATAGGCTAGTGTGAAATCGAACATGTTAAAAAACAGAGCCCACCTAGCCTGGCGAGCGTGCAACTTCTTGGCTTCTTGAATGGAGACCAAGTTCTTATGGTCCGTCCAGATCATGAAAGGATGAGGTGCCCCTTCCAACCAGTGTCTCCACCCCTCAAGGGTCCACTTAACTGCCAAAGCTCCCGGTTGCCTACATCGTAGTTGCGTTCTGCTGGTGAGAACCGCTTGGAGATAAAGGCGAATGGCTGCAGTTTCTTGTCCTCCTCCTTTCATTGTAAAAGGACCGCACCTGTGCCAGTGTCCGAGGCGTCCACCCCTACCACAAAGGGACGACTAGGATGAACAAAGATGGGTCCAGAAGTGAAATGTGCCTTGAGCTCCATGAATGCCCTCTCATCCTCAGAAGTCCAGCAAAGACGGGTTTGAGACTTGCGGGTTAGGACCGTGAGAGGCTCTGCTTGTAAAAATTGACGGAACTTCTGGACCTGCTTGAGTGGGACAAGATGGTGACCGCCTCAAATTTGTCAATAGGGGGGCGCTATTTTCACTTTGTAAAAAATCGTGCCCAAATTAAACTGCCTCGTACTCTATTCTTGCTCGTACAATATGCATATTATTATTACTATTGGATAGAAAACACTCTCTAGTTTCTAAAACCGTTTGAATTATATCTGTGAGTAAAACAGAACCCTTTTTCCAGCAAACTTCCTGACAGGAAGTGAAAAATCTGAAATCGAGGCTCTGTTCCAGGGTCTTCCTATTAATTTGCCTGAAATCTATGGATCTACATGCACTGCATACGCCTTCCACTAGATGTCAACAGGCAGTGAGAGGTGGAATGGGGTGTCTAGCTTGATCTGAGGCCGAACAAGAGCTTTTGGAATGACGTGTCTGGAAATGTCATTGTCTTGGAAGGCGCGAGAAGGAACCCGAGATTGCCTTCTGAAAAGCTTTCGGTATACACGTTAGATATCTCCGGCTCTGATTTTATTTGATAAATGTGATAAAAACATCATAAAGTAGTTTTTTTAAACCGAGTTATATCAGTTTATTGAACGTTTATTGCGAGTTTTGGAATTTTCTTTTCTTTGCGTCATGTGAAGTTGGCCACGTTTGCGCCACATGGCTAGCTATGGTTGCTAATTCGACAGGAGAAGAGGACATTCTAAAACCAAACAACGATTATTCTGGACAAAGGACTCCTTGTACAAGATTCTGATGGAAGCTCAGCAAAAGTAGGAACCATTTATGATGTTATTTCGTATTTCTGTGGAAAATGTTTAGTCATATTTTCCGCCCTTATTTTAGGCGCTGTCTCGCTATAACGTAAGCTGTATGTCGTACTAAAGTTATTTTTAAAAATCTAACACAGCGGTTGCATTAAGAACTAGTGTATCTTTCATTTGCTGTACAACATGCATTTTTTAGTAAAGTTTATGATGAGTTATTTGATTAGATTAGGTGACTGTTCAAGATATCTCCGGACAATTTTGTGCATTTTGACTACGTATTCACATTGTAAAACCACGATTTGTACCGCTAAATATGCACATATATGTACATATATGTAAACAAAACATATATGTATTGTGTAACATGATGTTATAGGACTGTCATCTGATGAAGTTTGTCAAGGTTAGTGAATGATTTTATATCTTTTGCTGTTTTTTTGCGATCGCTACCTTTGCGGTGAATGAATGCGGTTGTGTGGTTGGCTATTGTAGTAAGCTAATATAATGCTATATTGTGTTTTCGCTGTAAAACAGTTAAAAAATCTGAAATATTGGCTGGATTCACAAGATGTTTGTCTTTCATTTGCTGTACACCATATATTTTTCATAAATGTTTTATGATGAGTATTTAGGTATTTCACGTTGCTCTCTGTAGTTATTCTAGCTGCTTTGGTGARATTTGTGATTGTAGCTGCAATGTAAAACTATGATTTATACCTGAAATATGCACATTTTTCGAACAAAACATAGATTTATTGTATAACATGTTATAAGACTGTCATCTGATGAAGTTGTTTCTTGGTTAGTGACTAATTATATCTCTATTTGGTCGAATTTGTGATAGCTACCTATGCGGTAAAAATTGGTGAAAATATGCGGTTGAGTCTTTTGCTATTGTGGTTAGCTAATAGAAATACATATTGTGTTTTCGCTGTAAAACATTTTAAAAATCGGAAATGATGGCTGGATTCACAAGATGTGTATCTTTCATTTGGTGTCTTGGACTTGTGATTTCATGATATTTATATGCTAGTATTTACTTGTGGCGCTATGCTAGGCTATGCTAGTCAGCTTTTTACTGATGAGGATGCTCCCGGATCCGGGATTGTGACCCAGTAGAAGTTAATCCAGCCAAGGTGTCAGATTTCAAAAAGCCTTTACGGCGAATGCAAACCATGTGATTATCTGAGGACAGCGTCCAGCTAACAAATGCATAACAAATAATTTTCAACCAGGGAGTTGCGACACGAAAGTCAGAAATAGTGATATAAGGGTCCTTTTGTTCGATGAATTCCTTCTTTATATCCATAAAAACTCAGTTTAGCTGGCGCACTTCAGTCAATAATCCACTCGGTTTCCTTCCTTCAAAATGCATACAAAATGAATCCCAAACGTTACCAATAAACTTATCCAAACAAGTCAATCAACGTTTATAATCAATCCTTAGGTACCCTAAAACACAAATAAACGATACAATTTAGGACGGAGAAACGTTATTGTCTTTACCGGAGATAAACAAAAAGAACGCACTCTCTCGGCCATGCGCTTGGAAACACTACAGCCAAAAGGGGAGCCACTTAGAAAAACTACTTCTCCCTAATTTTTCCAAAAACCAGCCTGAAACTCTTTCTAAAGACTATTGACATCTGGTGGAAGCCCTAGGAACTGCAATCGGGGACCATTTCGCTCTATTATAAAAGTGGCAAGCATTGAAATCAGTGGTATGCCTTTTTTATTTCATTTTTTAAGGTTTGTCCTCTGGGTTTCGCCTGCCATTTCAGTTCTGTTAAACTCACAGACATTATTTGAACAGTTTTAGGAACTTCAGAGTGTTTTCTATCCAGATATACCAATATGCATATATGCATATCCTAGCTTCTGGGCTTGAGTAGCAGGCGTTTACTTTGGGCACGCTTTTCATCCGGACGTCAAAATACCGCCCCCAAAGAAGTGAACTTCTTACGGCTGATCCCGTTAACGGCATCGATATGACAACAGCCAGTGAAAGTGCAGGGCGCCAAATTCAAACAACAGAAATCTCACAATTAAAATTCCTCAAACATACAAGTATTTTACACCATTTTAAATTTAATCTTGTTGTTAATCCCACCACAGTGTCAGATTATGCATATTTTAGCTTCTGGGCCTGAGTAGCAGTCAGTTTACTCTGGGCACCTTATTCATCCAGGCTACTCAATACTGCCCCCCAGCCATTAAGAGGTGTGTTTTCTGTGTCCTTTGCAGAAGCTTGAATTGTTTACAGTGTGCTTTCGTTTCCTGAGTGAGTTTGAGACTTAGTGTTTGTTGTTTTTTCAAGTGTACTCTGGTCTTACCGTTTCTCAGTAAAGTATTATGTTTATCCTTAACAGGGAAATAATAATGAGTAAATTGGACACACCTGAGTGTCGTTAATGTCTCTAAGACGGTCTCTGCTGCCCTCCGGTCACAGGTGGAACCATGATGTGTGTGTGTGTGTGTCCCACATCTGTTGCTAGGGGGTAAGGATGTTAGGAACAATACAGGATGAATCACAATAATTGTTTGCTAAAATAATTGTAAAAATGTAATGCAATGACAATCCTGGTTATAGGTAACAATATTTTGCATGAACTGTCAACATTATTATTAATTATATTAATTGTTAATAATGGAAATTAAGATACACAAGATTTTTTATTACATATAGTTTTTTAATAGCTATATTTAAAGAAAATGGAGGTGAGGGCATTGGAAATGCTTTTAGCGGTTGATCTGCTTCTGTTCTCGGGCAGAACAGGGATCCGAAAGGACAGGGGTGGCCTGCTGGGACGACAACCCAACTTGGGATGGGGAGGGGCTTTACTGGGTGGGATTGTGGAGAACAATTGGGGGGTTACCTAGTAGCAGTGCAAATATCATGGTACAGCTACAGTACCAGTCAAAAGTTTGGACACAGCTACTCATTCAAGGATTTTTCTATATTTTTACATTTTAGAATAATAGTGAAGACCTCAAATCGATGAAATAACACATACGGAATCATGTAGTAACCAAAATAGTGTTAAACAAAACAAATTAGCCACCCTTTGCCTTGATGACAATTTTACACACTCTTGGCATTCTCTCAACCAGCTTCAAGCATCATGAGGTAGTCACCTGGAATGCATTTCAGTTAACAGGTGTGACTTGTTCAAAGTTAATTTGTGGAATTTCTTTCCTTCTGAATGTTTTTGAGCCAATCAATTGTGTTGTGACAAGGTAGGGATGGTCTACAGAAGATAGTCCTATTTGGTAAAAGACCAAGTCCATATTATGGCAAGAACAGCTCAAATAAACAAAGAGGAACGACAGTCCATCAAGACACGAAGGTCAGTCAATCCGAAAAATTACAACAACTTTAAAAGTTTCTTCAAGTGTAGTCGCAAAAAACATCAAGCGCTATGATGAAACTGGATCTCATGAGGTCTGCCACAGGAAAGGAAAACCCAGAGTTACCTCTGCTGCATAGGATCAGTTCATTAGAATAACTACACCTCAGATTGCAGCCCAAATAACAGAGTTCAAATAAGTTCAAATAACAGACACATCTCAACATCAACTGTTCAGGGGAGACTGCATGAATCAGGCCTTCATGGTTGAATTGCTGCAAATAAAACACTACTAAAGGACACCAATAAAAATAAGAGACTTGCTTGGGCCAAGAAACACGAGCAATAGACATTCGATTGGTGGAAATCTGTCCTTTGGTCTGATGTGTCCAAATTTGACACTTTTGGTTCCAACCGCAGTGTCTTTGTGAGACGCAGAGTAGGCTAATGAATGATCTCCGCATGTGTGGTTCCCACCGTGAAGCATAGAGGAGGAGGTGTGATGGTGTGGGGGTGCTTTTCTGGTGACACTGTCTGTGATTTTATTTAGAATTCAAGGCACACTTAGCCAGCATGTCTACCACAGCATTATGCAGTGATACGCCATCCCATCTGGTATGCACTTAGTGGGACTATAATTTGTTTTTCAACAGTACAATGACCCAACGCACCTCCAGGCTGTGTAAGGGCTATTTGACCAAGAAGATGATTGATGGAGTGCTGCATCAGATGACCTGGCCTCCACAATCACCCGACCTGGACCCAATTGAGGTGGTTTGGGATGAGTTGAACTGCAGCGTGAAGGAAAACAGCCAACAAGTGCTCAACGCATGTGGGAACTCCTTCAAGACTATTGGAAAAGCTTTCCTTGTGAAGCTGGTTGAGAGAATGCTAAGAGTGTGAAAAGCTGTCATCAAGGCAAAGGGTGGCCAGTTTGAAGAATTAAAATATAAAATATATTTTGATTTGTTTAATACTTTTTTGGTTACTACATGATTCCATATGTTTAGAAAAACCCTTGAATGATTAGGTGTGTCCAAACTTTTGACTGGTACTCTATATAAATTAATTAAATTAAAAAATTAAAACAGCTACCTTCACTGAAAAGAAATTCCAACTAATGGTACCACAACACAACACACCCCAATACCACACAACACAAAACAATGTCACACAACACGTTAACCAAATACCTCAATTGGATAGGAGTTTCAACTAAAGGTAACACAACTCAATACAATACCACACAACACAACACACCACAAGACAAAACAACACAACACAGGATAACACAACATAACACAACACAACAGAAGAAGGTAACCAGATACATCAGCTAGGAGTTCCAACTAAAGATACCACAACGCAACAAAATACAACACAAGACAACATAACATATCACAACACCAGACAACACAACCGAACACACCACAACACAATAAAACACAAGACAACCCTACACAACACAAGTACAACACTACACAACAAACCATAACACAATACCACACAAGACAGCAAAAGATAACTCAACAGAAGTTAACCAGATACATCAACTGGAGTTCCAACTAAAGGTACCACAAGATAATAGAATACAAGACAACACACCACAGCAAAACAGAAGACAACAACACAACACAAAACAACACTAGACAATACAACTGAACACAACCGAAAACAATAGAACACAAGACCACACCACAACACAACTGAACACAACAACACAACACAATATCACAAAGCATTACAAGACAAGACCACACACCACAACTCAAGACAACACAACACAACACACCACAGCAGCACAACACAGCACAGGACAACACACCACAATACAATTAGTTGACGAGATACTTTAACTGGATAGGAGTTCCAACTAAAGGTACCACAACACATGACAAGACAACACAACACACCACAAGACTAGACAACACACCACAACACAATACAATACAACTCAAGACAACACAACAAAACAGAAGACAACACAAACATTTAACCAGATACCTCAACTATATAGGAGTTCCAACTAAAGGTACAACAACACAACACAAAACAACACAACACAACACAAAACAACACAATACCACACAACAACAAAATACCACACAACACAATACAACACAAGACAACACAACAGATATGCCAAGTCTAGGTCCAAAAGGCTTCTTAACAACTTCTACCCCCAAGCCATAAGTCTCCTGAACAGCTAATCAAATGGCTACCCAGACTATTTGCATTGCCCCCCCTCTTTTACGCTGCTACTACTCTCTGTTTATCATCTATGCATAGTCACTTTAACTCCCCCTAAATGTACATATTACCTCAATTACCTCGACTAACCTGTGCCCCCGCATATTGACTCTGTACCGGTACCCCCTGTATATAGCCTCGCTACTGTTATTTAACTGCTGCTCTTTAATTTTAAACTGCTGCTCTCTTTATTTTTACTTATCTATTTTTTACTTAACATTTATTTTTCTTCAAACTGCATTGTTGGTTAAGGACTTGTAAGTAACCATTTCACTTTAAGGTCCACACATATTGTATTCGGAGCATGTGACAAATACAATTTGATTTGACAAGACCACACAACACAACACAGCACAGGACAACACAACACAACACAAAACAACCCAACACAGCAGACCACAACACACCACAATACAACACAATACAACACAAGATGTTAACCAGATATCTCAACTGGATAGGAGTTCCAACTAAAGGTACCACAACACATCACAATACCACACAAGACAAAACAACACAACACAACACAACACAACACAATACCAGACAAGACAACACACCACAACACAAGACAACACAAGACCACACACCACAAGACAAAACAACACAGCACAGCACAGGACAACACAACACAACACGTTAACTAAATACCTCAACTGGATAGGAGTTCCATCTAAAGGTACCACAACACATCACATCACAACAAACCACCACAGCAGCATACCAGCAGCACACCACCCTGCATCCCACTTGCCTCTGTCGCTAAGCAGGGTTAGTCGGTCCCTGGATGGAAGTTGTTTTGGAGGGCCAGTAGGAGCTACTCTTTCCTCTGGTCCCCAAAAAAGATTCCAATGCCCCAGGGCAGTGATTGGGGACATTACCGTGTGTAGGGTGCAGTCTTTCAGATGGGATGTTAAACGGGTGTCCTGACTCTCTGTGTTAACCCTGTTAACCCTGGTGTCCTGGCTAAATTCCTAATCTAGCCCTTATACCATCATAGCCCCCCTAATCATCCCCCGCTTCCAATTGGCTCATTCATCCCCCCCACCTCTCCCCTGTAAGTATTCTTCAAGTCATTGCTGAAAATGAGAATGTGTTCTCAGTCAACCTACCTGATGAAATGATGGTACAAAAAAAAACACAACACAAAATGTTCACCAGTGTGTGGTGTGTGTGTGTGTGTGTGTGTGTGTGTGTGTGTGTGTGTGTGTGTGTGTGTGTGTGTGTGTGTGTGTGTGTGTGTGTGTGTGTGTGTGTGTGTTGTGTGTGGGGGTGTTTTGTGTGTTGTGTGTGTGTGTGTGTGTGTGTGTGTGTGTGTGTGTGTGTGTGTGTGTGTGTGAATGTGTGTACATGTGGTCCTGTCCTCTCCAGTTTTTAATGTAGGTCAGTACCGGCGGGATGCGACCCAGTCCTATAAGAGCTATGAGTTCTTTAGACCTGACAACCAAGAAGCCATGAAGATACGCAAGTATGAACCAATCACAAAGCCTGTTATCAGAGTATAAACGAATGATAGCCTGTTATGAGAATGAACCGACCAGACAGTCTGTTAGAATATGAATTAGTCTGTCCTAAGAGTATGATGCAAGCTCACTGTGTGTGTTTGTGTCTGCGCACGTGCGTGATTGTGTGTAGGGCCTGTGCCATTGCGGCTCTGAAGGATGTGTGTGCCTACTTCATGCAGGAACAAGGACAGGTGGCAGTGAGTAACCATCATGGAATCTTATGAAATGATGGGATCTTCATGAACCTACAATGAACCTAAAATGAACCTAAAATTATTGACACCCTTGATAAGGATGAGCAACAATTACTGTATAAAATATATTATTAAAATACTGAGCTATATTGTATACACAACAAAATGGGGAAACTATATTGTTTTATGCTAATACAATCCCTCAGAGACAGAGATATGGTTTAACAAGTAATGTATATTTTTTCAAAAAGGTAGGGGTCAAAATGATTGGAACCCCTGTTTTCAATACCTTTTAATACCTGACCTTGCTAGAATAACGGCACTGAGCCTTTTTCTAAAATGTTTTATGAGAACGGAGAACACATTTGGAGAGATCTTAGACCAACATTATTTGATTTTATACAGTAATTTTTGCTCATCTTTATCAAGGGTTTCAATAATTCCAAACTCCAATGTATATGGACCTATACGAATACATACTGTATGAACTAGTATAGAGCAATATTAATCTATATCAGGGATGGGCAACTTTGATGGGGGTGGGGGTCACAAAAACTCTGAACTCATCATGAGGGGCCGCAGTGGCTAGCGGGTCTGCGTACCGACATCCATACCCACACATGCAGTGTGTACATTGCTTCTGTGGATCCCGAAAAGGCCCTAGCCTTTTGGGGGTCCTAAGTGAAATTTTGTTGGGGGTCCCACCCCACCTTGCAAGCAAAACATTTTAGTGGCCCCCCTCTTGACAGCGGAGATAAGATTTAGCAATTTTATAAAACATTTCATGCAATTCTACTCATTTTTACATTGGGCAGACAGACAAATTAGCAGTTTTACAGCAAATTTCCTGCAATTCTACACATTTTGCCCTAGGCTGGAGAGAAATGTTTTCCGTTTTTTATTTTACGTTCAGTAATTCGACCATGATTACTTCAAGTTTAGATAGCTGGCTAGACTAACTTACCAATCTAAAAAAAATGTGCTGACTAATTGAGTGACTTTCAGTCATTGAGAAAAAAATGCTGATGCACAACCAAATTTGGAAATTGCACCTATTCTTTTGCTCAACAGTAATTTGAGACCCCGACTGGGTAAAAAAAAATAGTGATCGGGGGGATTATCCGCAGGCCTACAAAATGCCATTTGCCCATCCCTGATATATACAGCATTAAGCACTATGATGTATATGAACCTACATTATACTGTTTGAACCAGTATGGTGTATATCAGGGGTGCCAAACTCATTCCATGGAGGGTTTAAAGGAACGAGTTTAACACCTGTGATCTATTTGAACCAGTTTGAATTTAGATTAACTAGTATGAAACAGTATGATGTACATGCCCTCAGGTGTTTGATGCCACCAACACAACTATAGAACGTAGAGAAGTCATTCTCAGCTTCGCCAAGGAGAACGGATACAAGGTCAGATGGAGTTTGTAGCTGTGTGTGTATTTAGCTAGGTGTGCGTCGCTTTCTGTGAGGCTGTGTGTGTAGCTGTGTTTGTGTAGCTGTGAATTTAAAATATATATATATATTTTTAAACGTTTGTTTAACCAGGGAGACACATTGAGACCTAGGTCTCTTTCACAAACATGCCTTGGGAACAACAGTCACATCAGCACACACACAATTATATACAAAGACACAAAATATACACAATATACATACAATATACACATTAGCCATTATAATCAAATAAAACAAACAGATTCACCACTATAAAAATCCTTAACCAATTTCCTAAATTGACCCAGGGACACCAAATCATTCAAACGAAGTGCCAACTGGAGACTATTCCACACATGAGGTGCCTGATATGAAAAAGCAGATCTCCCGAACTCTGTGGTTACCAAGGAAGTCATCCTCATAAATCAAGTCTGTGACCTTCTATTATAACCTAAAATTCTAAATTTCAGCAAAGATGTTAAGTATGTTGGAAGCTTGTGGAGTAGGTGCTTTATATATATATTTTTTGTAATAACGTGATCTATGTGTCTTTTAAAGAGGTCCAGCAAACTTTTTGGTAAAGGATGCAGTGATGAGTATTAAAAATGTCAGATGTAATAAAATGAAGGGTGAATCAACGGATTATAGAGTACAGTCAGTTTTACTTCGGTAGATGCCATCACCATAGTCAAGAACAGGTAGACAAATTGATTCTACAATTCGCTTCCTGCTAGCCAGAGAACAACAAGCTTTATTTCTATGTAAGAAACCCACTTTACATTTACAAGTTTAACAACCTCATTTTTATGTTTCTTAAACGATAGATCATTGTGTATCCAAATACTAAGGTATTTGTATGCAGGGACTTGTTCAATTACAGAACCATTTAAGGAGTGCATAGGAGATGTTGTACCCACTGTGAATATTGAAACCTACCCCAACCAGAGACTGTGGATAGATGGGAGCATTCACACAAAACTGAAAGCGTGAAACACCGCATTTAACCAGGGCAAGAACTCCAGGAATATGGAAGAATACAAACAGTGTAGTAATTCCCTTGGCAAAGCAATCAAGCAGGCTAAACGTCGGTATAGGGACAAAGTTGAGTCCAAGTTCAATGGCTCAGACACCAGACGTATGTGGCAGGGTCTACAGACAATCACGGATTCTAAAAGAAAAACCAGCGAAGTCGCGGACACCGACGTCTGCATCCGGACAGGCTGAACACCWTCTTCGCTCGATTTGAGGATAATACAGTGCCACCGACGTGGCCCGCTATCAAGGACTGTGGGCTCTCCTTCTCCGTGGCTGATGTGAGTAAGAGGTTTAACTTCTTTGGGTTAGGGGGCGCTATTTTCACATTGGGAAAAAATTGTGCCCAATTTAAACGGCCTCGTACTCTTTTCTAGATCGTACAATATGCATATTATTACTATTGGATAGAAAACACTCTCAAGTTTCTAAAACCGTTTGAATTATATCTGTGAGTAAAAAAGAACTTACTTCCTGTCAGGAAGTGAAAAATCTGAAATCGAGGCTCTGTTCCAGGGCCTTCCTAATTCATTTGCTTGAAATCTATGGATATACATGCACTTCATACGCCTTCCAATAGATGTCAACAGGCAGTGGTAGGTGGAATGGGGTGTCTAGCTTGATCTGAGGTCGAACAAGAGCTCTTGGAATGACGTGACCCCAAATTTCCTTTGTTCAGCAAGGCGCGGGAAGGAACCCTGGATTGCCRTCTGAAYAGCTTTCYGTATAGACGGCTAATATCTCCGGCTTTGATTTTATTTGATACATGTGATAATATCATTGTAAAGTATGTTTTTTCAATATAGTTTTATCAGATTATTGAACGTTTATCGGGAGTTTTGGCGTTTTCAGTTCTCTGCGTTTGGTGAAGATGGACAACTTCGCGCCACTTGGCTAGCTTTGGTTGCTAATTCGACAGGAGAAGAGGACATTCTAACACCAAACAACGATTATTCTGGACAAAGGACTCCTTGTACAAGATTCTGATGGAAGCTCAGCAAAAGTAGGAACCATTTATGATGTTATTTCGTATTTCTGTGGAAAATGTTTAGTACTATCTTCCGCCCTCATTGCAGGCGCTGTCTCGCTATAACGTAAGCTGTATGTCGTACTAAAGTTATTTTTAGAATTCTAACACGGCGATTGCATTAAGAACTAGTGTATCTTTCATTTGCTGTACAACATGTATTTTTAGTAAAGTTTATGATAAGTTCTTTGATTAGATTAGGTGAGTGTCAGAAATATATCCGGATAATTTTGTGCAGTTTTGGCTACGTATTCACATTGTAAAACCACGATTTGTACCGCTAAATATGCACATTTTCAAACAAAACATATATGTATTGTGTAACATGATGTTATAAGACTGTCATCTGATGAAGTTTGTCAAGGTTAGTGAATGATTTTATATCTTTTGCTGTTTTTTGGCGATCGCTACCTTTGCGGTGAATGAATGCGGTTGTGTGGTTGGCTATTGTGGTACGCTAATATAATGCTATATTGTGTTTTCGCTGTAAAACAGTAAAAAATCTGAAATATTGGCTGGATTCACAAGATGTTTATCTTTCATTTGCTGTACACCATGTATTTTTCATAAATGTTTTATGATGAGTATTTAGGTATTTCACGTTGCTCTCTGTAGTTATTCTTGCTGCTTCGGTCTATTTGTGATTGTAGCTGCAATGTAAAACTATATTTATACCTGAAATATGCAAATTTCTAACAAAACATTGATTTATTGTATAACATGTTATAAGACTGTCATCTGATGAAGTTGTTTCTTGGTTAGTGACTAATTCTATCTCTATTGGGGGTTTTGTGCAAGCTACCTGTGCTGTGAAAGAAATGTCTGTGCTTTTGTATTTGGTGGTGAGCTAACATAAATATACGTGGTGTTTTCGCTGTAAAACATTTTTAAAAATCGGACATGTTGGCTGGATTCACAAGATGTTTATCTTTCATTTGCTGTATTGGACTTGTTAATGTGTGAAAGTTAAATATTTCAAAAAAATATTTTTGAATTTCGCTGCCTTTTCAGTGGGGCTAGACAGGTTAAGCGTGTTAACCATCGCAAGGCTGCTGGCCCAGATGGTATCCCTGACGCGTCCTCAGAGCATGTGCAGACCAGATATATTCAATCTCTCCCTTTCCCAGTCCACATGCTTCAAGATGGCCACCATTGTCCCTGTTCCCAAGAAAGCAAAGTTAATTGAACTAAATGACTTATCGCCCCATAGCACTCACCTCTGTCATCATGAAGTGCTTTGAGAGACTAGTCAAGGATCATATCACCTCCACCTTACCTGCCACCCTAGACCCACTTCAATTGCTTACTGCCCCAATAGATCCACAGACGATGCAATCGCAACCACACTGCACACTGCCCTGTCCCATCTGGACAAGAGGCATACCTATGCTGTTCATTGATTATAGCTCAGAATTCAACACCATAGTACCCTCCCAGCTCAACATCAAGCTCGAATCCCTGGGTCTGAACACCGCCCTGTGCAACTTTGTCCTGGAATTCCAGACGGGTCGCCCCCAGGTGGTGAAGGTAGGAAACAACACCTCCTCTTCGCTGATCCTCAACACCGGGGCCCCATAAGGGTGCGTGCTCAGACCCCTCCTGTACTCCCTGGTCACCCATGACTGCGTGGCCAAGCACGCCTCCAACTCAATCATGAAGTTTGCAGATGACACAACAGTAGTACGCCTGATTACCAACAATGATGAGACAGCCTGCAGGGAGGAGGTGAGGGCTCTGGGAGTGGTGCCAGGTAAATAACCTCTCACTCAACAAAACTAAGGAGATGATCGTAGACTTCAGGAAATAGCAGGTACCGCAGTGGAAAAGCTGGAAAGCTTCAAGTTCCTCAGTGTACACGTCACTGACAAACTGAAATGGTCCACCCACACGGACAGTGGGGTGAAGAAGGTGCAACAGCGCCTCTTCAACCTCAGGAGGCTAAAGAAATGTGGCTTAACACTTAAAACCCTCACAAACTTTTACAGATGCACAATTGAGAGCATCCTGTCAGGCTGTATCACCGCCTGGTACGGCAACTGCACCCACAATCGCAAAGCTCTCCAGAGGGTGGTACGGTCTGCCCAACGCATTACCGGGGGAAAACTGCTTGCCCTCCTGTTCACCCCGCTATCATCCAGACGGCGAGGTCAGTACAGGTGCATCACATCTGGGACAGAGAGATTGAAAAACAGCTTCTATCTCAAGGCCATCAGACTGCTAAACAGCCATCACTAGCACATCAGAGGCATAGATTAGACATAGATTAGGAATCACTGGCCACTTTAACAATTTCCGTTTTCTAGCGTTACTCAACTCGTGTATAAACTGCACTCTACACTATTCTACGCTATCTTAGTCACGTTTTCACCCATTTCATACGTACAGTATAGAGTACAGTACTATTCTACGATATTTTAGTCACTTTAATTGTTTGTAAATATTGCATCACCCATCTCATATGTATATACTGTACTCTATACTATGCAACTGTATCTTAGTCCAATGCCGCTCTGACATATATGTATATATATTCTTAATCCATTCCTTACTTAGATTTACATGCATTTTGGGTATATGTTGTGAAACTGTTAGATATTACTTGTTAGATATTACTGCACTGTCAGAGCTAGAAGCACAAGCATTTCGCTACACCTGCAATAACATCTGCTAAACACGTGTATGTGACCAATAGAATTTGATTTGATTTGAGTGAAGATGTAACCCAACGGATACTTTTACAAGACTTTGAAAACAGCATGTATTTAGTTTTGCTGATTTAGCTTTACATTCGTAAAGGCTTCCTGAACAGCTGTAAAATCAGACTGTAACCTTGACACAGCTAAATCAGCAGTCTGAGCAATTGCATACGTAATAGTGTCATCCGCATACAAATGAAGATCACAATTTTTAACAGATTGACCATTCGTAAAAAGAACAGGTTCAAATACTGATCCCTGTGGAACACCTTTATGTACTTCAAGAAAATCTGACTTAACCTGTTATGGCTGCAGCCCGACACCGGTACACCTATGACAACATCCAGCTCAAGTGCAGGGCGCGAAATTCAAAATCTATTTTTTTTTTATATTTAACTTTCACACATTAACAAGTCCAATACAGCATTTGAAAGATAAACATCTTGTGAATCCAGCCAACATGTCCGATTTTTTAAATGTTTTACAGAGAAAACACCACATATATTTATGTTAGCTCACCACCAAATAAAAAAGAGGACAGACATTTTTCACAGCACAAGTAGGATGCAAGTAGCATGCACAAGCCAACCTAACTAACCTAGAACCAACCTAAATAACCTAGAAAAAACTACCTCCTATAACATGTTACACAATAAATCTATGTTTTGTTCAAAAAATGTGCATATTTTAGCTATAAATCAGTTTTACATTACTGCTACCATCATAGCTACAGTCAGAAATCGCACGGGAGTAGCCAGAGAAAATACAGACACCAACGTCAACTACTAATTACACATCATAAAACATTTCAGAAAAATATATGGTGGATAGCTAATGAAAGACAAAGATCTTGTGAATACAGCCAATATTTCCGATTTTTGAAGTGTTTTACAGCGAAAACACAATATATCGTTATATTAGCTTACTACAATAGCTAACACACAGCAGCATTGATTCTAGTCAAAKGGTAGCGATAGCACAGTTCGACAGATATATGAAATAGTATCCCAAATTGGGTCCTTATCTTTGTTGATCTTCCATCAGAATGTTCTCCAAGGGGTCCTTTGTTCAGAACCGTCTTTATTTGGATCCAGAACGAACTATTTCCCTCTTGAATTAGCAAGCACACTGGCCGTGCGGTGCTAACCTCTCCTTCTTGAAKAAATTKTTGCGARGCATCACGTCTAAAGTCCAGAATAAATTTCAATAATATAATTAAACTATATTGAAAAAACATACTTTAGGATGATATTGTGACATGTATCAAATAAAATCGAAGCCYGAGATCATATTCACCTATAACGAGGGTTTTCCAGGAGGCGATTCCAGGTCCAATTTCGCGCCCAAGAAAAAAAATTAAGTGCGCAACTCTCACTCCAAGAGGTTGTATTCAATCCCAGAATGAGATAATCAAGTCATTTCTGCTCTCACTTCCGCATGACACCCAGGGGAAGGTGTATGACGTGTTTCTACAGTCCTAAGTGACATGCCCTTTTATAGACAAGCTCTTGAAGAGAGACATCGCTTTTGGAAATCTCACTTCCGGYTAGGAAATGGGCTGTAAAAASAGTTCTGTTCCACTTAGAGAAATAATTCAAACGGTTTTAGAAACTAGAGACTGTTTTCTATCCAATAGTAATAATAATATGCATATTGTACGAGCAAAAATTGAGTAAGAGGCCGTTTGAAAATGGGCACCTTTTTCCAGTTTTTCAATACGCCCCCTGCAGCCATAACAGGTTTTAACTCAAAATCTGACTTAACTCAACACAATAGTTCTGTCTCTAAGATAGTCACGAAACCAAGAACATGCGGCAAAGCCAAGGCCTATCGATGACAATTTCTTCAACAAAATACCACAATCAACAGTATCAAAGGCCTTAGACAGGTCTATAAACAAAGCAGCACAACTCATTTTAGCATACAAAGCATTGACAAGGTCATTCACAACTAATGTGGTTGCTGTAATAGTGCAATGCCCTGGTCTAAATCCTGATTGGTTTACAATGAAAATACATTTCTCAGTCAAAAAATAACAAATCTAGACATTTACCAATGACTCAAGAATCTTAGCTAGACAAGGAAGCTTAGAAATCCGTCGGTAATTGTCATGGAGTGGCAACACATATGCATATTTCCATACTTTGGGAATACTTCCTGAAGACAATGTCAAATTTAAAATGTGAGTTACTGAGGCAGCAATTGATGGTCGCTGCACACTTTAACAGACCATGTTCCAACTGATCTGCCCCTTGAGATTTCTTAATGTCTAATGCTAGCAAGGCATCAAGGACTTCCTTAATATGGCATTGACTGGGCCTCCCGAGTGGCGCAGTGGTGTGCCACTAGAGATCCTGGTTCGGGTCCAGGATCTGTCGCCCAGACCGGGAGACCCGTGGGGTGGCGCACAATTGGCCCTGCGTCATCCTTGTTAGGGGAGGGTTTGGCCAGCCGCGATGTCCTTGTCCCATCGTGGTCTAGCGACTCCTGTGGTGGGCCGGGTGCATGCACACTGACATGGTTGCCAGGTGTACTATGTTCTCTCTGACACATTGCTGACTTCCGGGTTAAAACTTCTTTGGGATCGGTGTCCCTTCCACGGGACGGTTGAGCTAATGTAGGCTAATGCGATTAGCATGAGGTTGTAAGTAACAAGAACATTTCCCAGGACATAAACATATCTTTTACTGGCAGAAAGCTGAAATTCTTGTTAATCTAACTGCGCTGTCCAATTTACAGTAGCTATTACAGTGAAGGAATACCATGCAATTGTTTGAAGAGAGTTCACAATTATGAACATGAAAAGTTATTAAGCGGCATTGTGTAAAGAAGCAGTGCAGCTTGGCTGGGTCGTGTTTCGGAGGACTCACGGCTCTCGACCTTCGCCTCTCCCGAGTCCGTACTGGAGTTGCAGCGATGGGACAAGACTGTAACTACCAATTGGATACCACGCAATTGGGGTGTTACGATAGTCTATATCGTCCTCCTAATCGGACGAGGAGAGGCGAGAAGGATCGGACCAATATGCAGAGTCGTTCGTGCTCCTGATGATTTATTAAAACCAAAACTGAACACTGAAATACAAAACAAGAAACGAAGTGCAGAAAACCGAAACAGTACCGTGTGGTGAAAACACTAACACGGTAGACAAAAACCCACCAAAACACACGTGAAACCCCGGCTGCCTAAGTATGATTCTCAATCAGGGACAACGATTGACAGCTGCCTCTGATTGAGAATCATCCCAGGCCGAACACACAAAACCCCAACATAGAAAACAACACATAGACAACCCACCCAACTCACGCCCTGACCATACTAAATAAATACAAAACAAGGGAAAACAGGTCAGGAACGTGACATGGGGAGAGAAAAAAACAAAAACAAACATGAAATTGCCTGAAAGAAAATACCAGAACAACATTTTCATTTTCAACAAATTACCTCCATTAATATCCAGACCAAAAGTTTCAGAATCTTTCAGCAAATTACCTCCATTAATATCCAGACCACACTTAAACTGAGTTGGCTTAGAAACTGAGACAAATATATAGCCCGCAGAAATAAAATTGTGATCAAATGTATTAATTGTATTCATTTAACCTTTTCTCAATAGGGGGCGCCATTTCGACTTTGTAAAAATTCGTTCCCAAATTAAACTGCCTCGTACTCAATTCTTGCTTGTACAATATGCATATTATTATTACTATTGGATAGAAAACACTCTATAGTTTCTAAAACCGTTTGAATTATATCTGTGAGTAAAACAGAACTCATTTTGCAGCAAACTTCCTGTCAGGAACTGAAAAATCTGAAATCGGGGGCTCTGTTCCAGGGTCAGTTTATACATTTGCATGTAATCTAAGGGTCTACATGCACTGCATACACCTTCCCCTAGATGTCAGTAAGCAGTGAGAATTGGAATGGGGTGTCTGGGTAGTTCTGAGGCCGTATAAAAGCTCTTGGAACCGGGTGTGCAGTCTTTTCAACGTTCGTCATGACGCAAGACAGACCTCAGGATTGCATTCTGAAAAGCTCTCGTTATAGGCTTTAGATATATCCGGCTCTGATTTTATTCGATATAGGTGTTAAAAACATCATAATGTAGTTATTTTAAACCGAGTTATATCAGTTTATATCAGTATATTGCGATTTTCGGTATTTCATTTGTGCTGCGTTATAGTGAGTTGGACACGTCTTCGCCACATGGCTAATGTTTGCTGCTAATTCCAAAGTTGAAGACGACAATCTACAACTGAGCAACGATTCTTCTGGACAAAGGACAACTTGCACAAGATTCTGATGGAATCTCATCAAATAGTAAGAACTATTTATGATGTTAATTCGTTGTTCTGTTGAAAAATGTTAAACTATTATTCCGCCATTAATTTCGGTGCGGTCTCGCTTTAACGCACGCTGTATGTCGTAGTAACGTTCATTTTAAAAATCTAACACAGCGGTTGCATTAAGAACTAATGTATCTTTCATTTGCTGTCCAACCTGTATTTTTTAGTCAAGTTTATGATTAGTTATTGATTAGATTAGGTGCCTCTCCCAAGATTTCTCCCGACATTTTGTTTGCAGCTTGGCTACTATTCTCATTGTATAACCACGATTTGTGCCGCTAAATATGCACATTTTCGAACAAACAATATAT
>NC_036840.1:16648776-16653590 GCF_002910315.2 Salvelinus sp. IW2-2015 | reverse complement strand
CTGCCGCTGTTGAAAGGACGCTATTAAGTCAATGAGTCTATTAGCACACATACAGTGGGAGGAGAACAAGTATTTGATACACTGCCGATTTTGCAGGTTTCCTACTTACAAAGCAGGTAGAGGTCTGTAATTTTATCATAGGACACTTATACACCACTGTGAGAGACGGAATCTAAAAACAAAAATCCAGAAAATCACATTGTATGATTTTTAAAGTAATTCATTTGCCATTTATTGCATGACATAAGTATTTGATCACCCTAACCAACCAGTAAAGAATTCCGGCTCTCACAGACCTGTTTCGTTTTTCTTTAAGAAAGCCCTGCCTGTTCTCCACTCATTACCTGTATATAACTGCCACCTGTTTGAACTCGTTACCTGTATAAAAGACACCTGTCCACACACTCAATCAAAACAGACTCCAACCTCTCCACAATGGCCAAGACCAGAGAGCAGTGTGTAAGGACATCAGGGATCAAATTTTAGACCTACCAAGGCTGGGATGGGCTATAGGACAATAGGCAAGCAGCTTGGTGAGAAGGCAACAACTGTTGGCGCAATTATTAGAAAAATGGAAGAAGTTCAAGATGATGGTCAATCACACCCTCGGTCTGGGGCTCCATGCAAATCTCACCTCGTGGGCATTCAATGATCATGAAGGAAGGTAGGGGATCAGCCCAGAACTACACGGCAGGACCTGCGTCAATGCACCTGAAGAGAGCTGGGACCACAGTCTCAAAGAAAACAATAGTAACCCACACGATCGGTCAATGGATTAAAAATCCTGCAGTGAACGCAAGGTCGTCCTCTGTGCAGCGCGCATGTCCAGGACACGTCTTGAAGTTTGCCAAATGACCATTCTTGATTATCCAGAGGAAGGAATGGGAAGAGGTCATCGTGGATCTCGATGAGACGAAAAATTGAGTTTTTTGCGTATAACTCCACTCGCCGTGTTTGGAGGAAGAAGAAAAGGATGAGTACAACCCCAAGAACACCATCCCCAACCGTGAAGCATGGAGGTGGAAACATCATTCTTTGGGAATGCTTTCTGCAAAAGGGGACAGGGACGACTGCACCGTATTGAGGGGGGAGGATGGACTGGCATTTATCGCGAGATCCTTGGCCAACAAACCTCCTTCCCTAAGTAAGGCATTGAGATGGGTCATGGCTGGGCTCTTTCCAGCATGACACACGACCCGAAACACAACAGCCAGGGCAATAAGGATGGGCTCCGTAAGAAGCATCTCAGGTCCCGCGAGGTGGCCTAGCCAGTCTCCCGACCTAACCCAATAGAAAAATCTTTGGAGGGAGCTGAAAGTCCCGTATTGCCGAGCGACAGCCCGAAACGCTGAAGGATCTGGGAAGAAGGTCTGTATGGGAGGAGGGTGGCCAAAATCCCCTCTGCACTTGCTGGCAGTGTGTACAAACCTGGGTCAAGAACTACAGGAAACGTATGATCTCTGATAATTGGCAAACAAAGGTTTCTGTACCAAATATTAAGTTCTGCTTTTCTGATGTATCAAATACTTATGTCATGCAATAAAATGCTAATTAATTACTTAAAAATCATACAATGTGATTTTCTGGATTTTTGTTTTAGATTCCGTCTCTCACAGTTGAAGTGTACCTATGATAAAAATTACAGACCTCTATATGCTTTGTAAGTAGGAAAACCTGCAAAATCGGCAGTGTATCAAATACTTGTTCTCCCCACTGTATCTTTGCTGAGGGTGGATGGTAAACTCCCATGACTGTTATAAGTAGTTCATTCCTAATTGGGGTCTTAAGGCCCAAAATTCAAATTGCTTTGGGATGGTGAAAGACTTCAACATTAAAACAGAAAATAGATATTTTACATAATGGCTACACCACCCCCTTTTCCCTTCCTATATACCCTGAATACTCAGAAACCATCTATAGGAATCTCATAATCCATTATTTTATAAGTCACCCTGACAAGAAAATATGTCTGGATTTGCGTGAAAAGCCCAGATCTTAATGTGATCCATTTTAGACAAAAGGCTACAGTGGTTGCTCCACTAAAGGTTTTGCAATTATGCTGCGGTACTTAGAGGTGATTTGTGGTTTAGTACGGTGCCCTGCATCACCACTTCATTGCTCCAGACCAGCACAAGGGCGAGTTAGAGCACTGATTATGCTTTTGGGTCCTACTGTGTGTCTAACCAGCACGTCATCAGAGCTCAACATATTTTTCTGTTGTTGAACGCTGTCGAACGCCGAAACTGAAACCTGTCAAACGCTGAAACCTGAACTAAAGACCTCAGTTTAAGCTGACAGTTAAGCTGACATTGTTTTTAAAAACGTTTATTTTACTTTGAATCCTGCAGCTCTGTTTGGCTAAATTGCTGTGAGCACTGCTATCTGTCCCGTGATCCTGCCAGATTCCGCATAGGGGGAAAGACGCGAAAGCCCAGCTAGTCTAGCTGTCTCGGCGGTCTCAAATGGAGGCCGCTATTGAACGTTTCCAGCATTGCAGGAGCTGTGTTTACTTTGCTTTGTTCCCAGACACCGCGCTGACTTTCAATGTAGCAACTGCTTGCTTGCGGAGGAATACAGGAGTGAAGTAGCTACTCTTAGCAAGCAAGTAGCAAACCTACATAAGCTACTGGGGAACCCACAACCACCTTACTATTCTTTTTCTTCCACCCCAGTAGCCGGACCCCGCTCTGGTCTGGGGGAAGTTTCGCCATCGTGTCGGCTCTCCACAGCCGACTGGCCAGTGTTAGGCAGGGTTCCATACATGAAGTGGTCTCCCCCTTACCTGGAGAAAGGAGCCGATCTCGAACCAACCAACCAGCCATGGAGGTACGTCACTCACCGTGGAAGTCGAAGGAGGCATCCTCTGGCAACCGGGGTTTCCATGGAGATGTTGAGCCCGAAACTGACACAGACCAGAAACAGCTTAGCTTCCCTGGATCCAGAGGTTCCGGCACATTCGTCCTTGGTGGCTTCCCAATCAAGATCGGATCCGGAGGTACCTGCGTCTTCATCCTCGGCTCTGTCTCCCTCTCCAGTGGCTTCTACCTCGGGTTCAGTTCCTCGGAGTTCCCAGCCTCACCAGATCGTGAGGCTGTCTGAGAGACCGGCCCAAAATCACCAGCTGTTATCCTAGGCAGTGCTATGGTGAGAAACATCTCGGTCCCCAAGGCAAAAACCCTGTGCTACCCAGGAGCACGAGTACACGACATAAAAGGCTGCTTCCGACTGTTCTACCACAGATGCCAGGAGCTGACACTGTCGTAGTCCATGTGGGGTCAAACAACATCAGGAGGGCTAGCTCAGAACATTTGAAAATCGATTTTAAAGAACTGATTTTAGCATTAAAAGACTCCAAAACTTGGCCAATAATTTCAGGTCCAGTACCATCGTTGGGCCGCGGGTGTGAAGGATTCAGCAGACTACTGGCATTACACATCTGGCTAAAAAACTACTGTACCTCTGATGGAGTCACTTTTATTGATAACTTTGACACCTTCTGGAAACAGTAGGTACTCTACAGGAATGACAGAGTCCATCCAAATCATCTTGGCTCCTGGACTCTGTCCATGCATTTCAAGGCTGCGTTGAAACAATGACTGGTAAATGATCCAAGACCAGCTCAGTTAATTCCCTACCATTGTGACAATGAGTCATCTTAATGCTGCATCAAATGTACATGATCTTAGGGGCATTGGCAAGCCACAATGTAAGTCATTTAATTATGTACGCCGAATTGCACCGAATACATCTGTTGTCCTACAGCTATTGTAAGCAGTAATCATGAGCCTATTAAACCAGAGTTACACTGTTAGCACTGAGGCGGTGTGCAATAGTAGGAAGACCACTTTATGCAGCTCACCTGGCCCACTTTCAGCTCCAATGTAAATAACCACTGAGTAAGATCCTACCTCTCATAAGCTTCTCCAGTAAAGCCTTAAAAACAATCCACACGCAACCCAGAAAAATGCTAAAAATAGCCCATAACATAACCATCATGTAGCCCTAAGAAACAATGGTTCCATGAAGTCAATAAACTTGCTTGATAACAGATGAGTATCTATTTACATTACATTTAAGTCATTTAGCAGACGCTCTTATCCAGGAGCGACTTACAAATTGGTTGCATATCCACCTTATGATATCCAGTTGGAACAAACCACTTTACAATAGTGCATCTAACTCTTTTAAGGGGGAGGGGGGGGTTAGGAGGATTACTTTATCCTATCCTAGGTATTCCTTAAAAGAGGTGGGTTTTCAGGTGTCTCCGGAAGGTGGTGATTGACTCCGCTGACCTGGCGTCGTGAGGAGTTTGTTCCACCATTGGGGTGCCAGAGCAGCGAAACAGTTTGACTGGGCTGAGCGGGAACTGTACTTCCTCAGAGGTAGGGAGGCGAGCAGGCCAGAGGTGATGAACGCAGTGCCCTTGTTTGGGTGTAGGCCTGATCAGAGCCTGAAGGTACGGAGGTGCCGTTCCCCTCACAGCTCCGTAGGCAAGCACCATGGTCTTGTAGCGGATGCGAGCTTCAACTGGAAGCCAGTGGAGAGAGCGGAGGAGCGGGGGTGACGTGAGAGAACTTGGGAAGGTTGAACACCAGACGGGCTGCGGCGTTCTGGATGAGTTGTAGGGGTTTAATGGCACAGGCAGGGAGCCCAGCCAACAGCGAGTTGCAGTAATCCAGACGGGAGATGACAAGGCCTGGATTAGGGACCTGCGCCGCTTCCTGTGTGAGGCAGGGTCGTACTCTGCGAATGTTGTAGAGGCATGAACCTACAGGAACGGGTCACCGCCTTGATGTGAGTTGAGAACGACCAGC
>NC_036840.1:16623073-16648751 GCF_002910315.2 Salvelinus sp. IW2-2015 | reverse complement strand
AAGATCTTGTGAATAAAGCACCATTTCAGATTTTTAAAATGTTTACAGGGAAGCAATATGTAAATCATTAAGCTAACACGTTAGCAAATACACCACTTATTCTACTCCATCAGTTCTGTACGCCTTTCAGGTTTGCTATCACCAATTCGCTCAACTAAAGATATTGATATCCATAACCAAGAAAACCTTTCAGTTGACAAGTCTGATTACATTATCTGGATTATAGGATAGTTTTTGTTAGAAATGCATATTTTCAGTAGAAATCACAGTTTACAATTGCACCACCCATCACAAATCGACCTATAATTACTAGATAGAGCACGTGTATGACCCAATTTACTCATCATAAACATTCATAAAAATCAAGACCAAGATAGCAATGGAAAGTACCAGTTTTCTTGTGATTTCAGACCATATTCAGATTTTCTAAGCGTTTTCAGCGAAAACACAAGAAATCGATAAGTTAGCATACCAACATGTGCAAACGTTACAGGCATCGATTCCAGCCAAAGAGCGCTATAAGTAATCACCGCAAATATATTTAATTTTTTCACTAACCTTCTCAGTTCTTCCGATGACACTCCTGTAATCATTTTACAATTTTACATATACAGTTTGTTCGAAAAGGTGCATATTTAGCCATACAAACCGTGGTTACACAATAAAAACATTAGGAAATCAAGCCTCATATGTCTGACGTCATCTATCAGAGTGATCTAGTTTAATTGAAAGCTAATCATATACTTGACTAAAAAATACAGGGTTGACAAGCAATCGAAAGACAAATTAGTTCTTAATGCAACGCTGATTACATTTTTAAATTATCCTTACTTTTCAATACAGGGTTCGCCAGATTTGAAGCTTACCAAACAATGGCGAAATATGCGTTTAAAATATTTCGACAGAAACACGATTTATCATATTAATATTGTACTTTGAGCTGTTTTCCATCAGATTCTGGGCAATGATCCTTTCTCTTGTTATAACACGTCTTTTGGTCGATAGATGTTCCTCTGTCCTTCGAAATATCCACTAACGACTGAACGGACCCCCAAAACGTTGTCCAAACTTTCAGAGTGCACAACAAAAGAAATTCCTCAAAATCGCACTAAACGGATATAATTGCTATAAAACGGTTCAAATTAACTACATTATGATGTTTTTAACAACTATAACGACTGAAAACATGACCGGAGAAATATTGCTGGTTAGACAACGATTTGGAACGAGGCAAGTCCGATGGCCTTCACGCTTCAGGCGCACGACGAGAAAGGCGGTCCCTAAACATTTTGTGGTTTTATAAATGGCTGGGATTGTGCAATTAGATTTCATTCAAAACGTGATGACGTTACAGGACACCCAGAGGAAGCGTAGGCAGTGTCGGTTTCTTCATAGCATTCACTGTCGCCTTAAAAACAGACCCCAGATCAGGGTAAACATTTCTGAAATCTGAACCCTGTCATGAAAAGTGCTGTAGAAATTTTTTCTGTACCACTCAGAGACAAAATTCCAACTTCTATAGAAACTAGAAGTGTTTTTATCCAAAATAACAATAATATGCATATTGTACGATCAAGAATTTTAGCACGGGCAGTTTAATTTGGAGACCAAATATGCTAATGCGGAACAGCACCCCCTATAGTTGCAAGAAGTTAAAGAGGGGGTTTCAGGTTGTCTCCGGAAGGTGGTGATTGACTCCCGCTGACCTGGCGTCGTGAGGAGTTTGTTCCACCATTGGGGTGCCAGAGCAGCGAACAGTTTGACTGGGCTGAGCGGAACTGTACTTCCTCAGAGGTAGGGAGGCGAGCAGGCCAGAGGTGGATGAACGCAGTGCCCTTGTTTGGGTGTAGGCCTGATCAGAGCCTGAAGGTACGGAGGTGCCGTTCCCCTCACAGCTCCGTAGGCAAGCACCATGGTCTTTGTAGCGGATGCGAGCTTCAACTGGAAGCCAGTGGAAGAGCGGAGGAGCGGGGGTGACGTGAGAGAGAACTTGGGAAGGTTGAACACCAGACGGGCTGCGGCTTCTGGATGAGTTGTAGGGGTTTAATGGCACAGGCAGGGAGCCCAGCCAACAGCGAGGTTGCAGTATCCAGACGGGAGATGACAAGGCCTGGATTAGGACCTGCGCCGCTTCCTGTGTGAGGCAGGGTCGTACTCTGCGAATGTTGTAGGCATGAACCTACAGGAACGGGTCACCGCCTTGATGTGAGTTGAACGACAGGGTGTTGTCCAGGATCATGCCAAGGTTCTTAGCGCTCTGGGAGGAGGACACAATGGAGTTGTCAACCGTGATGGCGAGATCATGAACGGCAGTCCTTCCCCGGGAGGAAGGCAGCTCCGTCTTGCCGAGGTTCAGCTTGAGGTGGTGATCCGTCATCCACACTGATATGTCTGCCAGACATGCAGAGATGCGATTCGCCACCTGGTTATCAGAGGGGGGAAAAGGAGAAGATTAATTGTGTGTCGTCTGCATAGCAATGATAGGGAGGCCATGTGAGGATATGACAGAGCCAAGTGACTTGGTGTATAGCGAGAATGGAGAGGGCCTAGAACAGAGCCCTGGGGGACACCAGTGGTAGAGCACGTGGTGCGGAGACAGATTCTCGCCACGCCACCTGGTTGGAGCGACCTGTCAGGGTAGGACGCAATCCAGCGTGGCCGCGCCGGAGATGCCCAGCTCGGAGAGGGTGGAGAGGAGGATCTGATGGTTCACAGTATCAAGGCAGCCGATAGTTCTAGAAGGATGAGAGCAGAGGAGAGAGAGTTAGCTTTAGCAGTGCGGAGCGCCTCCGTGACACAGAGAAGAGCAGTCTCAGTTGAATGACTAGTCTTGAAACCTGACTGATTTGGATCAAGAAGGTCATTCTGAGAGAGATAGCAGGAGAGCTGGCCAAGGACGGCACGTTCAAGAGTTTTGAGGAGAAAAGAAAAGAAGGGATACTGGTCTGTAGTTGTTGACATCGGAGGGATCGAGTGTAGTGTTTTCAGAAGGGGTGCAACTCTCGCTCTCTTGAAGACGGAGGGACGTAGCCAGCGGTCAAGGATGGTTGATGAGCGAGGTGAGGTAAGGGAGAAGGGTCTCCGGAAATGGTCTGGAGAAGAGAGGAGGGGTAGGGTCAAGCGGGCAGGTGTGCGGCGGCCGTCACAAGACGCAAGATTTCATCTGGAGAGAGAGGGGAGAAAGAGGTCAAAGCACAGGGTAGGGCAGTGTGAGCAGAATCAGCGCTGTCGTGACTTAGCAAACGAGGATCGGATGTCGTCGACCTTCTTTTCAAAATGGTTGACGAAGTCATCCGCAGAGAGGAGGAGGGGGGAGGAGGGGGAGGAGGATTCAGGAGGGAGGAGAAGGTGGCAAGAGCTTCTAGGGTTAGAGGCAGATGCTTGGAATTTAGAGTGGTTAGAAAGTGGCTTTAGCAGCAGAGACAGAAGAGGAGATGTAGAGAGGAGGGAGTGAAAGGATGCCAGGTCCGCAGGGAGGCGAGTTTTCCTCCATTTCCGCTCGGCTGCCCGGAGCCCTGTTCTGACTATTCTGACTATCTCTGAAACTCACTTAGATAATACCTTTGATGACACAGTGGTAGCAATACATGGTTATAACATCTACCGAAAAGACAGAAATGCCAACGGAGACGGTGTTGCTGTCTATATTCAGAACCACATTCCTGTAAAGCTTAGAGACGATCTAATGTTAAATACTGTGCTGCCCACTCAGGAAAAAACTACAAACTGTAAGCAGTGCCTGCAACCTGGATCAGGTTGTCAGTCAACCTACCAGGGTAGTTACAAACAGCACAGGAATTAAATCATCAACGTATTGATCAATGTATTGATCACATCTTTACTAATACTGCAGATATTTSCTTGAAAGCAGTATCCAAATCCATAGGATGTAGTGATCACAATATAATAGCCATATCCAGGAAACCCAAAGTTACAAAGGCTGGGCCTAGTATAGTGTATAAGAGGTCATACAAGAAGTTTTGTTGTGATTCATATGTTGATGATGTAAAGAATATTTGCTGGTCTGTGGCGTGTAATGAGGAGCAACCAGATGCTGCACTTGACGCATTTATGAAACCACTTACTAATAAGCATGCACCCATTAAGAAAATTACTGTTAAAACTGTTAAATCCCCTTAGATTGATGGAGAATGGAAAAATTGTGTGGTTGAGAGGGATGAGGCAAAAGGTATGGCAATTAAGTCTGGCAGCCCAACTGATTGGCAAAAGTACTGCAAATTAAGAAATCATGTGACTAAACTAAAGACAAAAGAAGAAGGAACTACACAATGAAACGAAGATACATTATATAAAGAATGATAGTAAAAAGCTTTGGGGCACCTTAAATTACATTTTGGAAATAAAGCCAACTCGGCTCTTTCATATATTGAATCAGATGGCTCATTCATCACAAAGCATGCTGATATTGCAAACTACTTTAATGACTTTTTCATTGGCAAGATAAGGAAACTTGGGGATGACATGCGAGCAACAAACGCTGACACTACACATCCAAGTATAGCGGACCAAATTTTGAATTCAGTGTGGAAGAGGTGAAAAAATTCTTGTTGTCTATCAACAATGACAAGCCACCGGGGTCTGACAATCTGGATGGAAAATTACTGAGGATAATAGCAGATGATATTGCCACTCCTATATGCCACGTCTTCAATTTAAGCCTACTAGAGAGTGTGTGCCCTCAGGCCTGGAGGAAAGCTAAAGCCATTCCGCTACCCAGGAATAGTAAAGCCCCCTTTCAACCAATCAGCCTGTTACCAACCCTTAGTAAACTTTTGTAAAAAATTGTGTTTGACCAGGTACAGTGTTATTTCACAGTAAACAAATTGACAACAGAATTTCAGCAGGCTTAGAGGGAATGGACAAGGAATGGACTCAACAAGCACAGCACTTACACAAATGACTGATGATTAGCTGAGAGAAACTGATGATAACATGATTGTGGGGGCTGTCTTGTTAGACTTCAGTGCAGCTTTGACATTATCGATCATAGTCTGCTGCTGGAAAAACGTATGTGTTATGGCTTTACACCCCCTGCTATAATGTGGATAAAGAGTTACTTGTCTAACAGAACACAGAGGGTGTTCTTTAACCTCTCTAGGGTACGTGAGACATTAGCGTCCCACTTCTTCAAAAGCCAGTGAAAGTGCAGGGCGACAAATTCAAAACAACAGAAATCCCATAATTAAAATTCCTCAAACATACATGTATTTTACACCATTTTAAAGATACACTTGTTGTAAATCCAGCCACAGTGTCCGATTTCAAAAAAGCTTTGCGACGAAAGCAAACCAAACGATTATGTTAGGTGAGTGCCTATTCACAGAATTCACAAAAAGCAGAAATATAGATAAAATGAATCACTAACCTTTGATGATCTTCATCAGATGACACTCATAGGACTTCATGTCACACAATATATGTATGTTTTGTTCGGTAAAGTTCATATTTATATCCAAAAATCTGAGTTTACATTGGCGCCTTACGTTCAGAAGTCACAAAACATCCTTTGATTTTGCAGAGAGCCACATCAATTTACAGGAATACTCATAATAAACATTGCTAAAAGATACAACTGTTATGCATGGAATTTTAGATGCACTTCTCCGTAATGCAACCGCTGTGTCAGATTTCAAAAAAGCTTTACAAAAAAAGCAAACCATTCAATAATCTGAGTCGGCGCTCAGAGCCCAATCAAGACACAAATATAGCCGCCATATTATGCAGTCAACAGAAGTCAGAAGTAACAATATAAACATTCACTTACCTTTGATGATCTTCATCAGAATGCACTCCCAGGAATCCCAGTTCCACAATAAATGTTCGTTTTGTTCGATAATGTCCATCATTTATGTCCAAATTCCTCCTTGTTGTTCTAGCGTTCAGTACACTTTCCAAACTCACGACGCGCGGGCAGGTCCAGCGGAAAGTACGGACGAAAAGTTTAAAAAGTTATATTACAGTCTGTAAAAACATGACAAACGAAGTATTGAATCAATCTTTAGGATGTTTTTAACATAATTCTTCAATAGTATTCCTGTGTCTTCAGAATTGCGATGGAACAGAGCTCYCTCTCACATGAACGCGAGTAACGGATGTGAAATGGCTAGCTAGTTAGCGGTGGTGCGCGCTAATAGCCTTTCAATCAGTGACGTCACTTGCTCTGAGACCTTGAAGTAGTGGTTCACCTTGCAGAGGGCTTTTGTGGAGCGATGGGTAACGATGTTTCGTGGGTGACTGTTGTTGATGTGTGCAGAGGGTCCCTGGTTCGCGCCCGGGTCGGGGCGAGGGGACGGACTAAAGTTATACTGTTACACGCGCATGGTCAGAGCATGGTCACTTCATGGCAGACCTGACTCATTCCTCTCTCCTTCGGCCGAACTAAACAGTAGAGGCATCAGACAAGGTTCTAACGACTGTTGACATCTAGTGGAAGCCTTAGGAAGTGTAACATTACCAATATCCCACTGTATATTCAATAGGAGCTGAGTTGAAAATCGACCAACCTCAGATTTCTCACTTCCTGGTTGGATTTTTTCTCAGGTTTTTGCCTGCCTGATGAGTTCTGTTATACTCACAGACATCATACAAACAGTTTTAGAAACGTCAGAGTGTTTTCTATCCAAATCTTCTAATAATATGCATATTCTAGCTTTTATGACTTTGTAGCAGGCCGTTTACTCTGGGCATGCTTTTCATCTGGACGTGAAAATACTGCCCCATACCCCAAAGAAGTTAATGGAAGCCTCTCAAATATAATCCAGTTAGAATCAGGAAATCCCCAGGGTAGCTGTTTAGGCCCCTTGCTTTTTTCAATTTTTACTTATGACATTTCACTGACTTTGAGTAAAGCCAGAGTGTCTATGTATGCGGATGACTCAACACTAAACACGTTAGCTACGACAGCAACTGAATTGATTGCAACACTCAGCAAAGAGCTGCAGTTAGTTTCGGAGTGGGTGGCAAGGAATAAGTTAAAACGAAAAGTATTGTATTTGGAACAGAACTCACTAAACCCTAAACCTCAACTAAATCTTGTAATAAATAATGTGGAAATTGAGCAAGTTGAGATGACTAAACTGCTTGGAGTAACCCTAGATTGTAAACTGTCATGGTCAAAACATATTGATGCAGTAGTAGCTAAGATGGGGAGAATTCTGTCTGTAATAAAGCAATGCTCTGCATTCTTAACAACACTATCAACAGGCATGTCCTACAGGCCCTAGTTTTGTCGCACCTTGACTACTGTTCAGTCGTGTGGTCAGGTGCCACAAAAAAGGAATTAGGGAAATTGCAATTGGCTCAGAACATGGCAGCACGGCTGGCCCTTGGATGTACACAGAGAGCTAATATTAATAATATGCATGTCAATCTCTGCTGGTAGAAAGTGGAGGAGAGATTGATTTCATCACTACTTTTGAGAGGTATTGACATGTTGAATGCACCGAGCTGTCTATCTAAACTACTGGCACACAGCTCGGCCATACCCCAGAAGACATGCCACAAGAGGTCTCTTCACAGTCCCCAAGTTCAGAACATACTATGGGAGATACACAGTACTACATAGAGCCATGACTACATGGAACTCTATTCCACATCAGGTAACTGACGCAAGTAAAATTAGGTTTAAAAAACAGATTACAAAAACACCTTCTGGAACAGCAGGGACCGTGAAGCAACACAAACATTGGCACAGACACATGCATAAACACACGCACACTCACACACACAGGATAACATGAACTGTACATACACATGGATTTAGTACTGTAGATATGTGTTGGTGGTGGAGTAGGGGCCTGAGGGCACACAGTGTGTTGTGAAATCTGTGAATGTATTGTAATGTTTTTAAAATTGTATAAACTGCCCTAATTTTGTTGGACCCCAGGAAGAGTAGCTGCTGCTCTGGCAGAAGCTAATTGGGATCCATAGTAAATACAAATACAAACTGACAATGAATGGGCAACACAAACCTAAACAGAAACTGATAATTGTGCACAACTTCAGTATTACTTACTAAAACTGTTGTTACACTAAGGTTTTTATTATTTGATTTTGTTAGAATTATTTTGCTCTTACTGTAGTAGTGTAGCCCACTCCCGACTGATCATGATCTAAGACACTGCATAGCAGTTAAAGCTGTGTTGCTACAGATGCTGGTTCAATACCCGTGCTGGCCTCGACTGGGAGACACATGAGATGACTGTAGATTTTTGGTTTCTCTCCCTCTAAAAACAGTAAAAAAATAAATCTTAATAACAAACTGGCTTTATTTACAAATTAGTAACAATGTCTCACCCCATGTTCAAGAATTTTCGCGCTCATTTTACGTTATTTGAAAACGAAGTCATCTCCAAAATATTGTTATTTTTTTAACACAGCGATTATTATTTTTATTATTCATTTAGAATTATATAAAATATATATTATTAACCCTGTTATTAGCAGGACAATATATATTGGTCATGGCTCCCGAATGGCGCACAATGGGATTTCCTTGCAGTTCTCCAGCTGTATCCACTGAAAGAGCTCGAGGTTCACGGCACGAGGGCAGGGGGCACAGGATGTCGCAGAGCTACGCACACTGGACCCCCACCCAGAGCACAGAGCAATACTCTAAGAGGAATTGCACTAATAATGGCACTGACTAGGGAAACGTTCCCGCTGTTCTTAGTGTCAGTCTGGACGTTCAAACTAAAACAATCTAACTAATAATGGCATCCTTATGCTTTCGTTAATAAAATAATAATAGAAATACTCTTTCAAAATGCTGATGTTAATTTATTTATGGATCCATAAGAAATTACTATGGGAATAAATATCACTGAATAACAGAAATATTGGAACAAAGTTGTCTAATGAAGGTGAACAAATTGTTGCTTACTGGAAAATACTCTTTCAAACACACATGGTCACGTTGTACAGCGCCATTATGGCTATTAGCAGGTAGCTGGACAATAGACATGCCTAGAAGAAGGGTAGGGGGAGAATTTTATCATCAAATGTATTTCTTAGTTAGGTTGGCCGTGATTGGTTGCAATTTCAGTTTAATCCACCACAAAAGACGAAACAAATAATACAACAAAAAGTATTATTATTATTATTATTATTACGTATCACATCCGACCGTGATTGGGAGCCCCATAGGGTGGCGCACAATTGGCCCAGCGTTTCTCTCCCTCTAAAAACAGAAATAAATGTTTTGGCCTTTATTCAGATCACTTTAGTTTTTTGAAAATGAAATAACCTCCAAAATATCGTTGTGTTTTATCAAGTTGATGGCACAGTCATATAGCCCGGCACCTACATAAAGCTGAGTGATTCACTCATTAATGGCTTTGGGTCAAAATAAATAAGTACCAACATTCTTTCTGATTGTCTTTAATAAAGACATGTTTTGGTTATCTTGACCTGGACACCATGTACAGTATTATAATAGCCCATTATGTGCTATTAGCAGAACAATATACCTTTACCAACACCACTCTGTATTTTGATACTTTGTGCTTCAAATCCTATTGTTTCTAACTTCAATACGCTCTTTAAATAAATAAGACCTACACCACTTTTAACAGCACATTACTCAACACTATGTCACCTACGGTAGGCCGATATGAGTCTCACTAGTGTTGAGTAATGTGCTGTTGAAAGTGGTGTAGGTCTTATTTATTTAAAGAGCATATTGAAGATAGATGCAATAGGATTTGACACAATAGCAGTGCAAAATGCGTTGCTACAGATGCAAGTTTGATACCCGTGCCGGCCGCCACCGGGAGACCCATGAGGCGGCTTTTGGTTTTAATTTAGAATCCTCCAATCTACTATATGTAATTATTGGCGGAGACTCACATCACATTTTTCGATATACTGTAGGCCGATCGTAGGCGACATGAGTCCCACTAGTGTTGAGTAATGTGCTGTTAAAAGTGGTAGGTCTCATTTATTTAAAGAGCATATTGAAGTTAGAAGCAATAGGATTTGAAGCAATAGCCTACAAATATTTTAGCACTGTTCTGAGACAAGCATGGGGACTGGTCTTGATAAATCAATGAGATTTTTATTTTCACTGAATCTCCATTTGGGTATTGGTTAGACTACAATTACACAATTAAGGTGTAGAAATGTTATGCTCTTAGTGTAACCTTTATTTAACTAGGCAAGTCAGTTAAGAACAAATTCTTATTTTTCAAGGACAGCCTACTCCTTCCTACCCTTCAGGGAATTGAACCCCGGTCTCCCGCGTGCCCTCATGACACGGGATTCTTTAGCTAAATAGCCAAGTACTGTTGCCTACTCCCGACCGTCACATTGTACAGCGTATTACTTTCCGTTCCATCCTAACGGAAACCCAGAGTGTTTTCCGGTTTTCTTGGAATAGAAACACCACAATATTAATCAAATTAATTAAGAAACATTTCTGAAAATCAGTCCCATATACTATGTTCTTGCAAAAAAAGGTTTTAAATTCTCTAGTACAGCCACTAGTGAAGGCTATCAAAAGCTTCTCAATGATGCCCTCTGGTGGTCAAACTAGCACTAACTAGCATTAACGGTACCAGTGGTTGGCACTTAAATAACATGCCATAGAATTCTGTTGCACCACGCAAGCTGTGCTGCAGTACACTGCAACTTTTAAAGGACGAACCACTGTACTTTAAAAAGTTGCAGTGTACTGCACCACAGCTTGCGTGGTGCAACAGAATTCTATGGCATGTTATTTAAGTGCCAACCAATTTAAAACCTGCATTAAGTGCATAATTCTCAAACCTCACGGTCTTTGTATTCCATTGGTGTATCAATACAAGCCAAATCATTATTTACATTTACATTTAAGTCATTTAGCAGACGCTCTTATCCAGAGCGACTTACCAAATTGGTGCATTCACCTTATGGTATCCAGTGGAACAACCACTTTACAATAGTGCATCTAACTCTTTTAAGGGGGGGGGGGTTAGAAGGATTACTTTATCCTATCCTAGGTATTCCTTAAAGAGGTGGGTTTCAGGTGTCTCCGGAAGGTGGTGATTGACTCCGCTGACCTGGCGTCGTGAGGGAGTTTGTTCCACCATTGGGGTGCCAGAGCAGCGAACAGTTTTGACTGGGCTGAGCGGGAACTGTACTTCCTCAGAGGTAGGGAGGCGAGCAGCCAGAGGTGGATGAACGCAGTGCCCTTGTTTGGGTGTAGGGCCTGATCAGAGCCTGAAGTACGGAGGTCCGTTCCCCTCACAGCTCCGTAGGCAAGCACCATGGTCTGTAGCGGATGCGAGCTTCAACTGGAAGCCAGTGAGGAGAGCGGAGGAGCGGGGGACGTGGAGAGAACTTGGGAAGGTTGAACACCAGACGGGCTGCGGCGTTCTGGATGAGTTGTAGGGGTTAATGCACAGGCAGGGCCCAGCCAACAGCGAGTTGCAGTAATCCAGACGGGAGATGACAAGTGCCTGATAGGACCTGCGCCGCTTCCTGCGTGAGGCAGGGTCGTACTCGCGAATGTTGTTAGAGCATGAACCTACAGGAACGGGTCACCGCCTTGATGTTAGTTTGAGAACGACAGGGTGTTGTCCAGGATCACCCAAGGTTCTTAGCACTCTGGGAGGAGGACACAATGGATTGTCAACCGTGATGGCGAGATCATGGAACGGGCAGTCCTTCCCCGGAGGAAGAGCAGCTCCGTCTTGCCGAGGTTCAGCTGAGGTGTGATCCCGTCATCCACACTGATATGTCTGCCAGACATGCAGAGATGCGATTCACCACCTGGTTATCAGAGGGGGAAAGGAGAAGATTAATTGTGTGTCGTCTGCCATAGCAATGATAGAGAGAGACCATGTGAGGATATGACAGAGCCAAGTGACTTGGTGTATAGCGAATAGGAGAGGGCCTAGAACAGAGCCCTGGGGGACACCAGTGTGAGAGCACGTGTGCGGAGACAGATTCTCGCCACGCCACCTGGTAGGAGCGACCTGTCAGGTAGGACGCAATCAAGCGTGAGCCGCGCCGGAGATGCCCCAGCTCGGAGAGGGTGGAGAGGAGGATCTGATGGTTCACAGTATCAAAGGCAGCCGATAGGTCTAGAAGGATGAGAGCAGAGGAGAGAGAGTTAGCTTTAGCAGTGCGGAGCGCCTCCGTGACACAGAGAAGAGCAGTCTCAGTTGAATGACTAGTCTTGAAACCTGACTGATTTGATCAAGAAGGTCATTCTGAGAGAGATAGCAGGAGAGCTGGCCAAGGACGGCACGTTCAAGAGTTTTGAAGAGAAAAGAAAGAAGGGATACTGGTCTGTAGTTGTTGACATCGAGGGATCGAGTGTAGGTTTTTCAGAAGGGTGCAACTCTCGCTCTCTTGAAGACGGAAGGGACGTAGCAGCGGTCAAGGATGAGTTGATGAGCAGGTGAGGTAAGGGAGAGAAGGTCTCGGAAATGGTCTGGAGAGAGAGGAGGGTAGGGTCAAGGCGGGCAGGTTGTTGGGCGGCCGGCCGTCACAAGACGCGAGATTTCATCTGGAGAGAGAGGGAGAAAGAGGTCAAAGCACAGGTAGGGCAGTGTGAGCAGAATCAGCGGTGTCGTTTGACTTAGCAAACGAGGATCGGATGTCGCTCGACCTTCTTTTCAAAATGGTTGACAAGTCATCAGCAGAGAGGAGGAGGGGGGAGGAGGGAGGAGGATTCAGGAGGGAGGAGAGGTGGCAAAGAGCTTCCTAGGGTTAGAGGCAGATGCTTGGAATTTAGAGTGGTAGAAATTGGCTTTAGCAGCAGAGACAGAAGAGGAGAATGTAGAGAGGAGGAGTGAAAGGATGCCAGTCCGCAGGGAGGCGAGTTTTCCTCCATTTCCGCTCGGCTGCCCGGAGCCCTGTTCTGTGAGCTCGCAATGAGTCGTCGACCACACGGAGCAGGAGGGGAGGACCGAGCCGGCCTGGAGGATAGGGGACATAGAGAGTCAAAGGATGCAAGAAGGGAGGAGAGGAGGGTTGAGGAGGCAGAATCAGGAGATAGGTTGGAGAAGGTTTGAGCAGAGGGAAGAGATGATAGGATGGAAGAGGAGAGAGATTATATATTGGATTTGTGGTTTCAGAGCTAACAGAAGACTTCAAGGAAATGGGCACATGACTGCTATGCCTTCGGAAAGTATTCAGACCTTTTTCTAAATTTTGTTACGTTACAGCCTTATTCTAAAATTGATTAAATAAAACAATTTCCTCAGCAATCTACACACAATATTACATAATGACAAAGTGAAAACAGGTTAAGACATTTTTGCACATTTATGAAGGAAAAACTCCTGAAATACCTTATTTCCACAAGAATTCAGACCCTTTGCTCTGAGACTCGAAATTGATCTCAGCTGCATCCTGTCTATATAAGGTCCCACAGTTGACAGAGCATGTCAGAGCAAAAACCAAGCCATGAGGTCGAAGGAATTGTCCGTAGAGCTTCGAGACAGGAGCGTGTCGAGGCACAGATCTGGGGAAGGGTACAAAACATTTCTGCAGCATTGATAAGGGACCCAAGAACACAGTGGCCTCCATCATTCTTAAATGGAAGAAGTTTGCAACTCTTCCTAGAGCTGGCCGCCTGGCCAAACTGAGCAATCAGGGGAGAAGGGCCTTGGTCAGGGAGGTGACCAAGAACCTGATGGTCAGTCTGACAGAGCTCTAGAGTTCCTCTGTGGAGATGGGAGAACCTTCCAGACGGACAATCATCTCTGCGCACTCCACCAATCAGGCCTTTATGGTAGAGTGGTCAGATTTGATTTTTTTAAACATTAATTTAACTAGGCTAGTCAGTTAACGACAAATTCTTATTTATAATGACGGGCCATCAAAAGGCAAAAGGCCTCCTGTGGGGTTGGGGGGTGGGATTAAAAATATAAATAAATTAAATAAAAATATAGGACAAAACAATATCACGACAAGAGAGACAATACATCACTACAAGACAACAAAATAGCATAGCAGCAACACAACATGGCAGCAAAACAACATGGTAGCAGCACAAAACAGGGTACAAACATTATTGGGCACAAACAAAAGCACAAAGGCAAAGAAAGTAGAGATACATCACGCAAAGCAGCCACAATACATCACACAAAGCAGCCACAACTGTCAGGAAAAGTGTCCATGATTGAGTCTTTGAATGAAGAGATTGAGATAAAACTGTCCAGTTTGAGTGTTTGTTGCAGCTCGTTCCAGTTGCTAGCTGCAGCGAACTGAAAAGACGAGCGACCCAGGGATGTGTGTGCTTTGGGGATCTTTAACAGAATGTGACTGGCAGAACAGGTGTTGTGTGTGGAGGACGAGGGCTGCAGTAGATATCTCAGATAGGGGGGAGTGAGGCCAAAGAGGGTATTATAAATAAGCATCAACCGGTGGTTCTTGCAACGGGTTTACAGAGATGACCCGTTTACAGAGGAGTATAGAGTGCAGTGGCAAATCAAATGACAGAATGGTAAAGAACATCTAGCCGCTCAAGCACCCTTACCTGTCGATCTACAAATTACGTCTCCGTAATCTAGCATGGGTATGATTGTATTGCATTGTATTTATTATGGATCCCCATTAGCTGCTGCCAAAGTAGCAGCTACTCTTCCTGGGGTCCAGCAAAATTAAGGCAGTTTATACAATTTTAAAACATAATACATTCACAGATTTCACAACTCATTGTGTGCCCTCAGACCCCTACTCCACCACTACCACATATCTACAGTACTAAATCCATGTGTATTTATAGTGCGTATGTTATCGTATGTATGTATGTGTGTGTGTGTTTGTATGCATGTTTCTGTGCCACTTCACAGTCCCCACTGTTCCAGAAGGTGTTTTTTAATCAGTTTTTTAAATCTAATTTTACTGCTTTCGACAGTTACTTGATGTGGAATAGAGTGCCATGTAGTCATGGCTCTATGTAGTACTGTGTGCCTCCCATAGTCTGTTCTGGACTTGGGGACTGTGAAGAGCAGGTGATGGTAATCTGAATCAGGGTTAGTTTGGCAGCTGAGGTCAAAGATTAGTGATTACGATAGAGGAAACCAAGTCTAGATTTAACTTTAGCCTGCAGCTTTGATATGTGCTGAGAGAAGGACAGTGTACCATCCAGCAATACTCCCAAGTATATGTATGATGTGACTACCTCAAGCTCTAAACCCTCAGAGGTAGTTATCACACCTGTGGGAAAAGGGGTAATTTTCTTAGCAAACCACGTGACCTTTGTTTTGGAGGTTTTCAGAACAAGGTTAAGGGCAAAGAAAGCTTGTTGGACAGTAAGAAAGCTTTGTTGTAGAGCGTTTAACACAACATCCGGGGAGGGGCCAGCTGAGTATAAGACTGTATCATCTGCATATAAATGGATAAGAGAGCTTCCTACTGCCTGAGCTATGTTGTTTATGTAAATTGAGAAGAGCGTGGGGCCTAGGATCGAGCCTTGGGGTACTCCCTTGGTGACAGGCAGTGGATGAGACAGCAGATGTTCTGACTTCATACACTGCACTCTTTGAGAGAGGTAGTTGGCAAACCAGGCCAAAGACCCTTCAGAGACACCAATACTTACTCGGCCCACAAGAATGGAATGGTCTACCATATCAAAAGCTTTGGCCAAGTCAATAAAAATAGTAGCACACCATTGCTTAGAATCAAGGGCAATGGTGACATCATTGAGGTCCTTTAAGATGCAGTGACACATCCATAACCTGATCGGAAACCAGATTGTATACCAGAGAGAATACTATAGACATCAAGAATGCCAGTCAGTTGATTATTGACACGTTTTTCCAACACTTTTGATAAACAGGGCAAAATAACAATTAGGCCTATAACAGTTAGGATCAGCTTGATCTCTCCCTTTAAATAATGTATGAACCGTGGCTGCCTTCCAAGCAATGGGAACCTCCCCAGATAGGAGAGACAGGTTGAAAAGGTCAGAGATAGGCTTGGCGATTATAGGGGCAGCAACCTTAACTTCTCTGCGCTACGGATACCGAATACGGGTTCACCTTCCTAAACAACTGCTGAATTGCAGGGCGCCAAATTCAAAAATATTACAAAAAATATTTATAATCATGCAATCACAAGTGAAATATACCAAAACACAGCTTAGCTTGTTGTTAATCCACCTATCGTGTCAGATTTTGAAAATATATTTTACAGCGAAAGAAATCCAAGCTTTTGTGAGTGTAGCTTTCAATGCTACAAAAGCTTAGCCTTATATTAGCTTGGTTAGCTTGGTCACGAAAGTAAGAAAAGCAATAAAATMAATCACTTACCTTTGATAATTTTCGGGTGTTTCCACTCACGAGACTCCCAGTTACACAACAAATCTTCTTTTTGTTCGATAAAAAACGCCACTTGGGTTGCGCATTATTTTGAGAAAACAAAAGCCGTGTTCCGTTCGACAAATCCCCAAAAGTATCCGAAATGTTCGTAGAAACATTTCAAATGTTTTTTATAATCAATCCTCAGGTTGTCTTTAACAAACATAATCGATAATATTTCCTATCGGACCATAATGTCACGCCCTGACCATTGTTTGCTTTGTATGTTTTATGTTTTGGTTGGTCAGGGTGTGATCTGTGTGGGCATTCTATGTTGTATGTCTGGTTTGTCTATTTCTATGTGTTTGGCCTGATATGGTTCTCAATCAGACAGGTGTTTTGCGTTGTCTCTGATTGGGAACCATATTTAGGTAGCCTGTTTTGTATTGTGGGTTGTGGGTTAATGTCTATGTGTAGTGTTTGTGTCAGCACTAGTTTTCATTAGCTTCACGTTCGTCGTTTATTGTTTTGTATAGTTTGTCAAGTGTTCTTCATTTTCGTCTTCGTTAAATAAATCAAGTATGTATTCATTTCACGCTGCGCCTTGGTCCTCCTCTCTTCAACGTTACGATGATCGTGACAGAATAACCCACCAAAATCGGACCAAGCAGCGTGAAAGAGAGGAACAGTGCGTTGTGGAAAAATAGACTTGGGAGGAGATTCTGGACGGTAAGGAACCATGGGCACAGGAACCATGGGCACAGGCTGGTGAATATCGCCGCCCTAAAGCTGAGCTGGAGGCAGCGAAAGCGGAGAGACTACGGTATGAGGAGGCTGCACGTAAGCGCGGCTGGGAGCCAGAGAGGCAGCCCCAAAAATATATTGGGGGGAGGCACACGGGGGGTGGTGTTAAGCCAGGTAGGAGACCTGAGCCAACTCCCCGTGCTTACCGTGGAGAGCCTCGTATCGGGCAGGCACCGTGTTATGTGGTGGAGCGCACGGTGTCCCCGGTGCGTGTGCATAGCCCGGTGAGGTACATTCCAGCACCTCGTATCGGCCGGGCTAGAGTGGGCATCGAGCCAGGTGCCATGAAACTGGCTCTACGCATCTGGTCACCAGTGCGTCTCCTTGGGCCGGGGTACATGGCACCAGCCCTACCAGTCCGCCTGTGACAGCTCCTCGCACCAGCCCAGTACCACCAGTGCCTACACCACGCACCAGGCTTTCTGTGCGTCTCCAGAGCCCTGTACGCCCTGTTTCTCCTCCCCGCACTCGCCCCTGAGGTGCGTGTCCCCAGCCCGGTACCACCAGTTCCGGCAACACGCACCAGGCTTATAGTGCGCCTCCACAGCCCAGTACATCCTGTTCCTTCTCCCCGCACTAGCCTTTAGGTGCGTGTCCCCAGTCCGGTACCACCAGTTCCGGCACCACGCACCATGCCTACAGTGCGCCTCGGCAAGCCTGAGCTGCCCGTCTGTCCAGCGCCGTTTGAGCTGCCCGTCTGTACAGCGCTGCCTGAGCTGCCTGTCTGTCCAGCGCCGCCTGAGCTGCCCGTCTGTCCAGCGCCACCTGAGCTGCCCGTCTGTCCAGCGCCGCCTGAGCTGCCCGTCTGTCCTGAGACGTCAAAGCCGCCCGTCTGTCCTGAGCCACCAGAGCCGTCCGTCAGTCAGAGCCACCAGAGCCGTCCGTCAGTCAGGAGCGCCAGAGCCCCCACCGTCCGTCAGTCAGGAGCTGCCAGAGCGCCCGCCAGTCAGGAGCAGCCAGAGCCGCCCGCCAGTCAGGAAGCTGCCAGAGCCGCGCCAGTCAGATCTGAGCCAAGCCGCCCGCCAGTCAGGAGCTGCCAGAGCCGCCCATCAGTCATGAGCTACCTATCAGTCATGAGCTACCTCTCAGTCATGAGCTACCCCTCAGTCATGAGCTACCCCTCAGTCATGAGCTACCCCTCAGTCCGGAGCTGCCCCTCAGTCCGGAGCTGCCCTTCAGTCCGGAGCTGCCCCTCAGTCCAGAGGCGCCACTCAGTCCAGTGGGGTCATTTAGGAGGGTCGCCGTTCCTAGGAGGTCACGGAAGCGGGGATTGACTATGGTGGAGTGGGGGCCACGTCCAGCGCCAGAGCCGCCACCGCGGGCAGATGCCCACCCAGACCCTCCCCTATAGGTTCAGGTTTTGCGGCCAGAGTCCGCATCTTGGGGGGGGTACTGTCACGCCCTGACCATTGTTTGCTTTGTATGTTTTATGTTTTGGTTGGTCAGGGTGTGATCTGTGTGGGCATTCTATGTTGTATGTCTGGTTTGTCTATTTCTATGTGTTTGGCCTGATATGGTTCTCAATCAGAGACAGGTGTTTTGCGTTGTCTCTGATTGGGAACCATATTTAGGTAGCCTGTTTTGTATTGTGGGTTGTGGGTTAATGTCTATGTTAGTTGCTTTTGTCAGCACATTTCTTATATAGCTTCACGTTCGTTGTTCGTTTATTGTTTTGTATAGTTTGTTCAGTGTTCTCTGTTTATTAAATTCATGATGAACACATACCACGCTGCATTTTGGTCCTCCGATCCTTCTAACTACTCCTTAGATGAGGAGGAAGACGAACGTGACACATAACCTATTCTTTAAGAGAGAAACGGAAAATGGGGAGCCCCTCTCTCGCGCGTAGGAACTATTCCCAGGACACTTGACTAGTTTTGAAGAAACTCGTTCATTTTTCAAAATAAAAGCCTGAAACTATGTCTAAAGCCTGGTCACAGCCTGAGGAAGCCATTGGAAAAGCAATCTGGTCGATACCCCTTTAAATGGAGGTTAGACGGGCCAGGAAACAAAGATTTAAAAAAAAAGAATATATCACTTCCGGGTTACTTTTTCTCAGGATTTCGCTTGCAGAATAAGTATTATTTTTCTCAGAGACAATTTGACAATTTGACAGTTTCGGAAACTTTGGAGTGTTTTCTATCCTAATCTGTAAATTATATGCATATTCTACGATCTGGGCCAGAGAAAATGTCCGTTTACGTTGGGTACGTTATTTTTTTWAAATTATAATAATCTGACCCCTAGCGCTAAGAAGAATGGGTCTAATCCATCTGACCCAGAAGTTTTTTTAGGGTCAAGTTTATTAAGGAGCTCCTCTAGTTCTTCGGACTCAGTGACCGCCTACAGGGAGAAACTTTGTAGCGGGGGAGGGGGAAAAGAGGGAGGAACATCGTGACTAGTCACATTAGAAGGGGTGGGAGATGAGGAAATATTGGATGGCCGAGCAGGCATGGCTGAGTCAAATAGGAATCCTGACTTAATGAAGTGGTGATTAACTGTTTTCCAGATCTTCTTGGGGTTAGACCCACAGAGAGAGAACTGCTCCTTAAGGTAACTTTGACCTTCCGGATAGCCTGAATGCACTTATTTCTCATTTGCCTTTATGAGAGCCAGTCAGCCTGAGTACGTGTGTGCCGAGTAACTCTGCAAGATCACAGTCGAACCAGGGGCTAAACTTGTTTTTAATTCTCATTTTCTATATGGGGGCGTGTTTGTTAACAATACCACTGAAAATATCAAAAAAGAAGGTCCAAGCGTCTTCGACAGAGGGGGGGATCAGGCTGATTCTATACCAATTTACAGAGGCCAGGTCATGAAGGAAGGCTTGTTTTACAAAGCGTCTATGACAAATCGGGACAGGTTAGCAGCCATTACGAGCACAGGCTGTAAAACAGTGATCACTAAGGTCATTACAGAAAACACCAGACTGATACCTCTCAGGATTATTTGTGAGGATAACATCTAGGAGAGTATCCTTTTCTGGGTGTTTGGAGTCATACCTTGGAATAGAAGCCAGATGGAAACCACTCCTCAGTAAAAGGCACTTGACAGCCCCATTGGAGTTTACCAAAAAGCACCTAAAGACTCTTAGACCATGAGAAACAAGATTCTATAGTCTGATGAAAACAAGATTGAACTATTTGGCCTGAATGCCAAGCTTCACATCTGGAGGAAACCTGGCACCATCCCTACAGTGAAGTATGGTTTCTTTAAAAGTGCTTTCCTCACCATCTTAAATAAGCATGCCCCATTCAAAAAATGTAGAACTAGGAACAGATAGATATAGCCCCTTGTTCACTCCAGACCTGACTGCCCTTGACCAGCACAAAAACATCCGGTGGCGTACTGCATTAGCATCGAATAGCCCCCGCGATATGCAACTTTTCAGGAAAGTTAGGAAACAATATACACAGGCAGTAAGGAAAACAAAAGTCCAAAAGACACTGTAAAGTCCATGGAGAATAAGAGCACCTCCTCCCAGCTGCCCACTGCACTGAGGCTAGGAAACACTGTCACCACCGATAAATCAGCGATAATTGAGAATTTCAATAAGCATTTTTCTACGGCTGGCCATGCTTTCCACCTGGCTACCCCTACCCCGGTCAACAGCCCTGCACCCCCCACAGCAACTTGCCCAAGCCTCCCCCATTTCTCCTTCACCCAAATTCAGATAGCTGATGTTCTGAAAGAGCTGCAAAATCTGGACCCCTACAAATCAGCTGGGCTATCCAATCTGGACCCTCTCTTTCTAAAATGATCCGCCGAAATTGTTGCAACCCCTATTACTAGCCTGTTCAACCTCTCTTTCGTATCGTCTGAGATCCCCAAAGATTGGAAAGCTGCCGCGGTCATCCCCTTCTTCAAAGGGGGAGACTCTCTAGACCCAAACTGCTACAGACCTATATCTATCCTACCCTGCCTTTCTAAGGTCTTCGAAAGCCAAGTTAACAAACAGATCACCGACCATTTCGAATCCCACCGTACCTTCTCCGCTATGCAATCTTGTTTCCGAGCTGGTCATGTGTGCACCTCAGCAACACTCAAGGTCCTATACGATATCATAACCTCCATCGATAAGAGACAATACTGTGCAGCTGTATTCATCGATCTGGCCAAGGCTTTCGACTCTTTCAATCACCACATTCTTATCAGCGGACTCAACAGCCTTGGTTTCTCAAATGACTGCCTCGCCTGGTTCACCAACTACTTCTCAGACAGAGTTCAGTGTGTCAAATCGGAGGGCCTGTTGTCCGGACCTCTGGCAGTCTCTATGGGGGTGCCACAAGGTTCAATCCTTGGCCCAATCCTTGCACCAGGAACAGTGAAATGCTTTTTCAAGAAGCAGCTCAAAATCACGTCTGTAGCTGTGTGTAAATCAATAGCTTTAGCTGTGTGGAAATGTGTCATTGTCCATCTCTCCAATCCATTTTTTTCTCCCTCTCTCCTTCCACAGATCTTCTTCATAGAGTCGCTGTGTGACGACCCAGAGATCATTGCTGAAAATATCAAAGTATGTTTCTGTTTCTATTAAATGTACTGCTCTGTGCCTGTGGTGTGGTGTGTCTGTGTGTACTGATTCTTCTCGTGTGTGTGTGGTGTGTGTGTGTGTGTGTGTGTGTTTGTGTGTGTGTGTGTGTGTGTGTGTGGTGTGGTGTGTGTGTGTGTGGTGTTGTGTGTGTGTGTGTGTGTGGTGGTTGTGTGTGTGGTGTGTGTGTGTGTGTGTGTTGTGGTGTGGTGTGCAAGCAAGTGAAGCTGAGCAGTCCAGACTACGCGGGTTGTGATAAAGAGGAGGCGGTCGCTGACTTCCTCAAGAGGATTGAGTGTTACAAAGTTACATACATATCCCTGAACGACGAGAAGGACAGGTAACGCATACACACACACACAGGACTCTGACACCTCTCTCCCCCTCCTCTTTCTCTCCTCTTTCTCCTCCCCTCTAGGAGTTTGTCGTATATTAAGATCTTCAACATAGGCAGCAGGAATCTAGTGGATTGGGTAAAGGGATCTAACATCTCTCTCCCTGCTCCTCCCCTCCCCCATTTATTTTTCTCCCCCCTCCCATCCTCTCTCCCCTCTTCTAGGAGTCTGTCATATATAAAGATCTTTAATGTTGGCAGCAGGTATCTGGTGAACCGTGTGCAGGACCACATCCAGAGTCGTATTGTTTATTACCTGATGAACATACATGTAGCGCCGCGGTTCATCTACCTGACCCGCCACGGAGAGAGTGAACTCAACCTTGTGGGACGCATTGGAGGAGACTCTGGCCTGTCCCCACGCGGTAACAAGGTAGGAGACTGGTCTGTCCCCAGAAGGAACCAAGGTAGGAGGCTGGTCTCTAAACAAGGTAGAGTCTGGAGTCGGTCCCTAGGAGGAACCCGGGTAGGAGACTGGTCTGTCCTCAGTAGGAAACAAGGCCGGAGACTCTGGTCTGTCCCCAGGAGGAAACAAGGTAAGAGGCTGGTCTGTAACCAAGGTGGGAGTCTGGGGTCGGTCCCTAGGAGGAAACCGGGTAGGAGACTGGTCTGTCCCCAGGAGGAAACAAGGCCAGAGACTCGGGTCTGTCCCCAGGAGGAAACAAGGCAGGATACTGTCCTATCCACAGGAGGAAGCAACGTGACGTGACGGTCCCCAGTCCGGGGCCTCCGGCTACGGTCCCCAGTCCGGGGCCTCCGGCTACGGTCCCCAGTCCGGGGTCTCCGGCGACGGAACATAGAGCTGGCTCAATACGTCCTGGCTGGATGCCCATTCTATCCCGGCAAATGCGAGGAGCTGGAATAGAGCGCACCGGGCTAAGAATGCGAACTGGAGACACCGTGCGCATCTCTGCATAACACGGTGCCTGACCAGTTACACCCTCCCCACGGCAAGCACGAGGAGTTGGCTCAGGTCTCCAACCTGACTCAGCCAATACCCTCGTGTGCCCCCCCCCCCCCCCATTTTTTTTTTATTGGGGCTCCCTCTCGCGCTTCCGTGCTAGTTGTGTCCCCTCATATCGTCGCCGTTCCTCCTGCTCGTTTTTACCTGCCTCCATGGCAGAGTCCTGTCCCCTCGGTACTTCTCCTCGTAGTATCGCCGTTCCGCATTCGCTGACTCTATCTCCTCCTTAGAAAGGCGATACTCCCCCGGCTGTGTCCAGGGTCCTGCTCCATCCAGTATCTCCTCCCAGGTCCATTTCCCCATTAAATGCTGCTCCTCCTTTTCACACTGCTTGGTCCTTTTTTGGTGGGTTCTTCTGTCACATTCGTCGTATTGAGGAGAGCAAGGCGCCACGTGATATGAATACATACTTATTTTAATGAAGAATAAACACTTAACAAAGTAACAAAACGAACGTGAAGCTATATAAACCGAGTGCTGACAGGCAACTACACATAGACAAGGAACCAAAATGGAAAATGGCAACCTAAATAGGATCCCCAATCAGAGACAACGATAAACAGCTGTCTCTGATTGGGAACCAATTCAGTCCACCATTGACCTACAATATGCCTAGACTAACAAACACCCCATGACATACAAAAACCCTAGACAAGACAAACAAGCATACCCAGCCTCGTCACACCACACCTGACCTGACCAAAATAATACAGAAAGCATAGATAACTAAGGTCAGGGCGTGACAACAATATAGTTGGGAAGACATGTTCGATGTACCGATTCCATGGCACATGGTTTATGAACTGATACACAAAACAATGCTTGATTCAAAAAGTTTTAAATTTAAATGATTATACAAAATTCTTGCAACCAATGGCATGTTATATATATGGGGGATACCACCATCCCAGCTCTGCAGATTTTGCTGCGAAGAGACAGAATCATTAGATCATTTGTTTTGGTACGTGGCTTGTTGTGTGCATATGTGGCTTGTTTTTTGTCGAAGGCTCAGGAATGGCTGAAGAGTTGCAACATTTACCTGGAGCGAATTCTGCAAAGGTCACTGGGTGATTTAAAAAGTCATAGTCACTCAATCAATAATATAATAAAACATTTTCTCTTTTATTTAGAATCAGTAGAATCTTTGAGACTAGAAAGGTTCAGAATGTTTGTGAAACAGCACAGTTGAAAAATATATGGCAAATAGAAATCAAAACTGGATGGTGTTCACAGATAGATGGGAGGGGTTGAGTGGAGCTGAAGGATGGGACTAAAATAAAATAAAAGATAACTATTGTAACATATATACTGTGTCCGTAAAATGCATATAGTATGTACAAGCCTAACACGGAACTAAACCGGCTGCGTGCGTGCGCCATTGTGCGAAATCGTGCATACATGTATTTTGTCCCCCCACACCAAACGCGATCACGACACGCAGGTTAATATTATGTATAATATTGAAACAAACTCATAACCAATTATATTAATTTGGGGACAGGTTGAAAAGCATTAAACATTTATGGCAATATAGCTAGCTAGCTTGCACTTGCTTGCTAATTTGTCCTATTTAGCTAGATTGCTGTTGCTAGCTAATTTGTCCTGGGATATAAACACGAGTTCTTATTTTACCTGAAATGCACAAGGTCCTCTACTCCACCAATTAATCCACACATAAAACAGTCAACCGAATCGTTTCTAGTCATCTCTCATCCTTCCGGGCTTTTTCTTCTCTTGACTTTATATTGTGATTGGCAACTTTCATAAATGAGGTGCATTACCACCACTGACCTCATTCATCTCCAGTCACCCACGTGGGTAAAACCAATGAGGAGATGGCACATGGCTACCTGCTTCTATAAACCAATGAGGAGATGGGAGAGGCAGGACTTGCAGCGCGATCTGCGTCAGAAATAGAACTAACTTCTATTTTAGCCCTTGGCAACGCAGACGCTCGTTGGCGCGCGCGAGCAATGTGGGTGAAATAATTGAATAATATAGATTTCTACATTTATTTTGCAACGCTCATGCATGCAACGAGAGTGGTGTTGTCAGCCTGTAAGTGTTGTTGTCCATTAGTTTACTCCAATTAGGGGAAAATATATACACTGCTCAAAAAAATAAAGGGAACACTTAAACAACACAATGTAACTCCAAGTCAATCACACTTCTGTGAAATCAAACTGTCCACTTAGGAAGCAACACTGATTGACAATACATTTCACATGCTGTTGTGCAAATGGAATAGACAAAAGGTGGATATTATAGGCAATTAGCAAGACACCCCCAATAAAGGAGTGGTTCTGCAGGTGGTGACCACAGACCACTTCTCAGTTCCTATGCTTCCTGGCTGATGTTTTGGTCACTTTTGAATGCTGGCGGTGATTTCACTCTAGTGGTAGCATGAGTCTACAACCCACACAAGTGGCTCAGGTAGTGGAGCTCATCCAGGATGGCACATCAATGCGAGCTGTGGCAAGAAGGTTTGCTGTGTCTGTCAGCGTAGTGTCCAGAGCATGGAGGCGCTACCAGGAGACAGGCCAGTATATCAGGAGACGTGGAGGAGGCCGTAGGAGGGCAACAACCCAGCAGCGAGAACGCTACCTCCGCCTTTGTGCAAGGAGGAGCAGGTGGAGCACTGCCAGAGCCCTGCAAAATGACCTCCGGCCACAAATGCAGGGATCAGCAATTGTGACGATCTGGAGCAATTAGAGCTAAGTCGCCTTGCTCAAGGG
>NC_036840.1:16607959-16612959 GCF_002910315.2 Salvelinus sp. IW2-2015 | reverse complement strand
TCTATGTCATGGAAAGAGCAGGTATTTTTTATGATTTGTAGACTCAGTGAATATAATGTGTGTCAAATGTGTGTTTTTCAGTCCTATTTGTATTTATTAAGGATCCCCAATAGCTGTTGCCAAGGCAGTGAAATGGGCTACTTTCTCATGTGAATTAATGAGGAGCACACCTCAATTGAAACTGTTGTTAGAAAATCATTGTAAATTGACAAGTTGAAACATAGCCTAATAGCGTGCCTTGGTTTGAGGCCAGCGCACGTTAACTGTTCTGTTGAGTCACAATCACATTTTGGAACTGTGAGTGCAATCTAACATCATGCACATAAAAAAACTCCCTCTGGGGCGACAGAGATATTTGGAACTCACGCATGAAAAGGTTAAACACCCTCTGTGTTCTGTTAGACAGGTAACTCTTTATCCACAATATAGCTGGGGGTGTAAAGCCATAAAATGCAAGTTTTTACAACAGCAGACTATGATCGATAATGTCAAAAGCCGCACTGAAATCTAACAAAACAGCCCCCACAGTCTTGTTATCATCAATTTCTCTCAGCCAATCATCAGTCATTTGTGTAAGTGCTGTGCTTGTTGAATGTCCTTCCCTATAAGCGTGCTAAAAGTCAGTTGTCAATTTGTTTACTGTAATATAGCATTGTATGGTCAAACACGACCAAGGGTTGGAAACAGGCTGATTAGTCGGCTATTTGAGCCAGTAAAGGGGGTTTAAGTATTCTTACGTAGGGGAATGACTTTTGATTCCCTCCGACCCTGAGGGCGCACAGTTTCTAGTCGGGTTAAATTGAAGATATAGCAAGTAGGAGTGGAAATATTATCCTCAGTAATTTTCCAACCAAGTTGTAGGAACCCGGTGGCTTGTCATTGTTGATAGACAACAATCCTTTTTCCACCTCTTCCACACTCACTTTACGGAATTAAAAATTACAATGCTTGTCTTTCATAATTTGTTCGGATATACTTGGCTGTGTAGTGTCAGTGTTTGTGGACTTGGTGCAGTGCTTGGAACCAGTGACCATAGGGTTAGGGTGCATTGTGTGTAGATATCATGTCTGTATAATCAGACCAATTGACTTTTTCCAAATTTTGGAACATTACAACAGTATTTTAAAATATTTATTTTGTTGCAAATTTTTAACAAATAAAAACAGAAAAACCTTATTTACATAAATATTCAGACCCTTTGCTATGAGAAATTGAGCTCAAGTGCATAATTTTTCCATTGATCATCCTTGATGTTTCTACAACTTGATTGGAGTCTACCTGTGGCACATTCAATTGATTGGACATGATTTGGAAAGGTACACACCTGTCTTTATAAGGTCCCACAGTTGATAGTGCATGTCAGCGCAAAAACCAAGCCATGAGGTCGAAGCAATTGTCCGTAGAGCTCCGAGACAGGATTGTGTCGAGGCACAGATCTGAGGAAGGGTACCAAAATATTTCTGCAGCATTGAAGGTCCCCAAGAACATAGTGGCCTCCATCATTCTTAAATGTAAGAAGTTTGAAACCACCAAGACTTTTACTAGAGCTGGCCGCCCAGCCAAACTGAGCAATCGGGGGAGAAGGGCCTTGGTCAGGGTGAACAGGAACCTAACGGTCAGTCTGACAGAGCTCTAGAGTTCCTCTATGGAGATGGGAAAACTTTCGAGAAGGACAACCATCTCTGCAGCACTCCACAAATCAGGCCTGTATAGTAGAGTGGCTAGATGGAACACACTCCTCACTAAAAGGTACACGAGAGCCCGCTTTGAGTTTGCCAAAAGGCACCTAAAGACTCTCAGACCATGAGAAACAAAATTCTCTGGTCTGATGAAACCAAGATTGAACTATTTTGCCTGAATGCCAAGCATCACGTCTGGAGGAAACCTGGCATCATCCCTACAGTGAAGCATCGTGGTAGCAGTATCATGCTGTGGGGATGTTTTTCAGCGGCAGGGACTGGGAGACTAGTCAGGATCGAGGGAAAGATGAAAGGAGTAAAGTACAGAGAGATCCTTGATGAGAACCTGCTCCAGAGCACTCAGGACCTCAGACTGGGGCGAAGGTTCACCTTCCAACAGGACAACAACCCTAAGCACACAGCCAAGACAACGCAGAGTGGTTTCAGGACAAGTCTTTGAATGTCCTTGATTGGCCCAGCCAGAGCCCGGACTTGAACCCAATCAAACATCTCTGGAGAGACCTGAAAATAGCTGTGCAGCAACGCTCTCCATCCAACCTGACATAGCTTGAGAGGATCTGCAGAGAAGAATGGGAGAAATTCCCCAAATACAGGTGTGCCAAGCTTGTAGCGTCATTGTCATTTCTACTCCCGCTCCCCCTCTCCGGTGTTCAACGTCGCCGATTTACTGACCACCGGTCCTGGCAAGCATTATTACGTGCACATGGCATCAATCATTATGCGCACCTGCTCCTCATGATGAGGCACACCTGGACTCCATTTACTCACTCATTACATCCCCTATATCTGGTACTCACTTAGGTTTATTTCCCAGGCAGTATTGATGTTGTTTCATATCCGTACTCTACTCTTGTTTCTTGTATTGTTCCATGTTTTGTTTATTTTTAAACTCACCACCTGCACTTGCTCCCGACTCCCAGCGTCTACGTTACAGAATACTGCCTCAACAAATGGAAGTAGCAGGAAATCAGGACATCTAATCGGACGGTCGACGAACAGGGATACCTACTTCGTCAACACCATGACCAGCTGGCGCATCTGGGGAAGGCTATGGAAGAGGTTCTTCGCAGTCTTCAACGTCTCAAATATATCCGAGAGGCAAGCGGAGGATACTCTACCACCAGTCAATCTAGCAAGCGAGCGCACCAGTATATTCAGCAGTCCACCCAGGTCAGCAATGACCATTTGTCCCTCCCGGATAAATATGATGGAAACCCATCTAAATGCTGTGGCTTCCTACTCCAGTGCTTCGTCTATTTTGCACACCAGATGGGAGTCCCCACCACTGAGAGGTCTAAGGTTGCCATGGTTATTTCTCTGCTGACTGGATGGGCATTGGAGTGGGTTACGACCATCTGAGAGAGAGGAGAGAAGGAGCTGACTTCACATGAGGGCGTTCATGGCTCTGTTAAGGGTTTCTTCAATCATCCACCAGAGGGCAGAGAGGGGGGGTGAGAGCCTATTCCAACTATGGCAGGATGACCAGACCGCTGCCGAGTACGTGCTCCCCTTCCGCACTGTAGCAGCATTCAGCGGATGGAATGAGTCAGTGCTCCATACGTTATTCAGAAGAGCACTGTGCGAGAAAGTCCAGACGGAACTGGCATGTCGTGACGACAACCTCTCCTTGGACGCACACATTGCGATGGCCATCCGTCTGGATAACCTACTTCGGGAGCATTTGTACCCTCATCGCTTCTCTCCCTCCCTCAGTAACCACACTGTATCAGAGCCTGAACCCAAAGAGATATAGGTCACACGCCTCCCGCGCTACTGAACGACATAGACGGAAACAGCTGGTGCTCTGTCCCTATTGTGGTCAAGGATGGCACCAGGTTCAGCAGTGTCCGGTATGTCCCATCTCTGGTTTCACGAGAGCAGAGGGACTGTCACGTGATCATCCACCTCCTAGGGCAGGTGTCAGTATCCCATCTTCATAATTTTCTGCCAAACCCTTTTTAGTGTTGATCACACTAGCTGGCTGTCCCTCATGTACTGTTTCTACAGCGCTACTGGATTCTGGTGCTGAGGGGAACTTGACCAGACCCTTTCCTCCTCTTTGAACATCACCTCATACACGCTCTCCTCACCGTTTTTGATTCAAGCCCTGGATAATCGAACACTAGGATCTGGAACCATTACACACATCACCACACCACTTACCCTCTCCGTGGAGTCCACTCATCAGTAAAACATTCCTTGCTTCATAATTAGTACTCCAGCTGACAAGATTATCCTCGGCACCCGATGGCTCCAGCGCCATAACCCCACCATCTCATGGTCGAGGATGAAAATCATGGACTGGGCACCCGATTGCTGAAGGACCTGCCTTCCCTCTCGAGTCGTAGCCCATGTGGTCTGGGACGTAGATGCGGACATTCGCAAGGCTCTGGAGAGGGAGCCCGCACCCACTACCTGGCCTTCTGAGCGCATCTACGTTCCCACGGGGATAAGGGATAAGATGTTGATCTGGGCGCACACATACCTCACCACTGGACACTCAGGTATCACTCGCACTATTCACTCCATCTCTGAGAAATACTCATGCCGATACCACGACGGCCCTCAAAGAACTTCACTGGACTTTAACCTTTCACTGCTACCAAACCCGGATCCAGGATCCCCCCCATCACATTTACATTTACATTTAAGTCATTTAGCAGACGCTCTTATCCAGAGCGACTTACAAATTGGTGCATTCACCTTATGATATCCAGTGGAACAACCACTTTACAATAGTGCATCTAACTCTTTTAAGGGGGGGGTTTAGAAGGATTACTTTATCCTATCCTAGGTATTCCTTAAAGAGGTGGGGTTTCAGGTGTCTCCGGAAGGTGGTGATTGACTCACCACCTACAATCAATAATACAGTAGGAAAATCTATATACAGCATGTGCAAATGAGGTGGGATAAGAGATGTAAGGCAATAAATAGGCCATGGTGGCAAAGTAATTACAATATAGCAATTAAACACTGCAATTGTAGGATGTGCAGAGAATGAATGTGCAAGTTGAGATACTGGGGTGCAAAGGAGCAAGATAAATAAATAAATACAGTATGGGGATGAGGTAGATTGGATGGGCTATTTACAGATGAGCTATGTACAGGTGCAGTGAGATCTGTGAGCTGCTCTGACAGCTGGTGCTTAAAGCCAGTGAAGGAGGTAAGAGTCTCCAGCTTCAGAGATTTTTTTGCAGTTCGTTCCAGTCATTGGCACCAGAGAACTGGAAAGAGAGGCGGCCAAAGGAAGAATTGGCTTTGGGGTGGACCAGTGAGATATACCTGCTGGAGTGCGTGCTG
>NC_036840.1:16578957-16607934 GCF_002910315.2 Salvelinus sp. IW2-2015 | reverse complement strand
CCTCTCCTCTCCGATGTCGTCTGGACCATCAGTCGACCCTCTCTCATCCTCTCCCTCCTCTGCTCCTCTATATGTGGTCTGGGACTGTCAGTAGTGGCTCCTTGTTCTCTGTCCCGTCAACATTCTGGAAGACAAGACGAGAGAGAAAGAGACAGGTGTGATGATGTGTGTGTGTTTGGTGTGTGTACCCGTTTGCAAAACAAGTTTGGTGAGGTCCTGCAGGATTTTGTCGAGGTGGGGCTTGGTGGGGGACATCACTGCTTGGCTCTCCTACAACCAGAGGGCTTAAGTATGATCCACAAATGAGATTTTCTGCAGATCAAGGCTGTTAAGCCAGAGTAGGTTGCTGCTGAGTCACTTTTTTAGTAGCAATATGAGGCGGGTACGAGGGTTTGATATTTGGAAATAGCGAACTTTATATGTTGTGTGCGAGTGTGTTGGCTCGACCACTGGTTTGTTCTGTGTGTTTGACTGCTTCAATGTTGAGGAAGATGGACTCAACCTTTACAACCTGAGAAAAAATGAGACCCCAGGGCTACAGCTGATTAAGTATAATCAATTAACATTATCATTGTTAAATATTTTACTTAAATAGCTCATAGGGAGAGAAAGAGAGAGGAAAGAGGACCGACCGTAAGCAACTGGGGTGAGTTTCACACCGGTGGAGAGGACAACTTCAGATATGGCAACTCCGCTGGAGGAGAGAGAGATGGAGAGCAGTGGAGAAAGTTAAGAGGGGAGGTAGAAAAGAAGGAGAGAGAGAGATGGTGGATACAGAACTCAAACATGTCTTCTGACTGACAGATGGATAATTTCAACACTGACAGAAGTTCCAAAGGTTCCCAGCTGTGTGATAGTAGTATATAGTATAGTAGTAGGTTACGTGTCCTGAGGCGATGGGATTGTTTAGGCCGTCTTACCTGCACTCTTATCAAGGAAGGAAGCTAGCAGACAGCGCATGACAGCCTGAATGGCACATCGCACCAGAACATTCTCTCCTTCTCCTCTAGTTCTTGATCACCGGGCTCCAGACGTCTGCAACCAGGTCCTCATACGACGACACACACACACACACATTATAAACACATTATATATGACACATTGTAAACCAGAACACACACGCACACGATACACACCATGTAATACATACATTATACACTACATGGCCAAAAGAATGTGGAAACTGCTTTGTCTAACACTCTCATTTCCAAAAATCATGTGGCATTATATTAGTTGGTCCACTCTGCTATAACAGATCGCTCACACTCTTCTGGGAAGCTTTTCACTGATGTTGGAACATTGCTGTAGTGACTTGCTTCCATTCAAGCCACAGAACATTAGTGAGGTTGGGCACTGATGTTGGGTGATTGCTTTGTGCACGTGGGCATGTTTGCTGAAAACAGAAAGGGCAATTCAAAAACTGTTGCCACAAAGTTCAAATCAAATGAAATGTTTATTTGTCGCATACACGTGTTTAGCAGATGTTATTGCAGTTGTAGCAAAATGCTTGTGTTTGTAGCTCAACAGTGCAGTATAATCTAACAATTTCACAACAATACACACAAATCTAAAATAAAGGAATGGAATTACGAATATATAAATATTTGGACGAGCAATTTAGAGCGGCATAGACTAAGATACAGTAGAATAGGATAGAATACAGTATATATATACAGTATATCACAAAAGTGAGTACACCCTCACATTTTTGTAAATATTTGAGTATATCTTTTCATGTGACAACACTGAAGAAATACACTTTGCTACAAGGTAAATAGTGAGTGTACAGCTCATATAACAGTGTAAATTTGCTGTCCCTCAAAAATAACTCAACACACAGCCATTAATGCTAAACCGCTGGCAACAAAAGTGAGTACACCCCTAAGTGAAAATGTCAAATTGGGCCCAAAGTGTCAATATTTTGTGTGGCCACCATCATTTTCCAGCACTGCCTTAACCTCTTGGGCATGGAGTTCACCAGAGCTTCACAGGTTGCCACTGGAGTCCTCTTCCACTCCTCCATGACGACATCATGGAGCTGGTGGATGTTAGAGACTTGCACTCCTCCACCTTCCGTTTGAGGATGACCCACAGATGCTCAATAGGAGACATGTTTGGCCAGTCCATCACCTTTACCCTCAGCTTCTTTAGCAAGGCAGTGGTCATCTTGGAGGTGTGTTGGGGCGTTATCATGTTGGAAACTGCCCTGTGGCCAGTCTCCGAAAGGAGGGGATCATGCTCTGCTTCAGTATGTCACAGTACATGTTGCATTCATGTTTCCCTCAATGAACGGTAGCGCCCCAGTGCCGGCAGCACTCATGCAGCCCAGACCATGACACTCCACCATCATGCTTGACTGTAGGCAAGACACACTTGTCTTGTACTCCTCACCTGGTTTGCCGCCACACACGCTTGACACCATCTGAACCAAATAAGTTTATCTTGGTCTCATCAGACCACAGGACATGGTTCCAGTAATCCATGTCCTTAGTCTGCTTGCCTTCAGCAAACTGTTTGCGGGCTTTCTTGTGCATCATCTTTAGAAGAGGCTTCCTTCTGGGACGACAGCCATGCAGACCAATTTGATGCAGTATACGGCGTATGGTCTGAGCACTGACAGGCTGACCCCCACCCCTTCAACCTCTGCAGCAATGCTGGCAGCACTCATACGCTATTTTCCCAAAGAACACTCTGGATATGACGCTGAGCACGTGCACTCAACTTCTTTGGTCGACCATGGCGAGCTGTTAATGAGTGGAACCTGTCCAGTTAAACCGCTGTATGGTCTTGGCCACCGTGCTGCAGCTCAGTTTCAGGGTCTTGGCAGTCTTCTTATAGCCCAGGACATCTTTATGTAGAGCAACAATTCTTTTTTCAGATCCTCAGAGAGTTCTTTGCCATGAGGTGCCATGTTGAACTTCCAGTGACCAGTCAGTATGAGGGAGTGTGAGAGCGATGACACCAAATTTAACACACCTGCTCCCATTCACACCTGAGACCTTGTAACACTAACAAGTCACATGACACCGGGGAGGAAAATGGCTAATTGGGCCCAATTTGGACATTTTCACTTAGGGGTGTCTCACCTTTTGTTGCAGCGGTTTAGACATTAATGGCTGTGTGTCGAGTTATTTTGAGGGGACAGCAAATGTACACTGTTATACAAGATGTACACTCACTACTTTACATTGTAGCAAAGTGTCATTTCTTCAGTGTTATCACATGAAAAGATATACTCAAATATTTACAAAAATGTGAGGGGTGTACTCACTTTTGTGATATACTGTATATATATGAGATGAGTAATGCAAAATATGTAACATTATTAAAAGTGGCCAGTGATTTCAGTCTATAGGGCAGCCCTCGAATGTGCTAGTGATGGCTATTTAACAGTCTGATGGCCTTGAGATAGAAGCTGTTTTTCAGTCTCTCTCGGTCCCAGCTTTGATGCACCTGTATGACCTTGCCTTCCGGATGATAGTGATGTGAACAGGCAGCGACTCAGGTGGTTGTTGTCCTTGATGATCTGTTTGGCCTTCCTGTGACATCGAGTGCTGTCGGTGTCCAGGAGGGCAGCAGTTTGACGCCGGTGATGCGTCGGGCAGACGCACCACCTCTGGAGAGCCCTGTGGTTGCGGGCGGTGCAGTTGCCATACCAGGTGGTGATACAGCCCGACAGGAGGCTCTCAATTGTGCATCTGTAAAAGTTTGTGAGGGTTTTAGGTGCCAAGCCAAAAGAGGCAATGTTGCGCCTTCTCACCACACTGTCTGTGTGGGTGGACCATTTCAGTTTGTCAGTGATGTGTACGCTGAGGAACTTGAAGCTTTCTACCTTCCCACTGTGGTCCTGTTGACGTGGATAGGGGGTGCTCCTTCTGCTGTTTCCTGAAGTCCACGATCAGCTCCTTGTTTTGTTGACATTGGTGAGAGTTTTTTTTCCTGGCACCACACTCCAGGCCCTCATCTCCTCCCTGTAGGCTGTCTCGTCATTGTTGGTAATTAGGCATACTACTGTTGTGTCGTCTGAAAACTTGATGATTGAGTTGGTGGCGTGAGTGGCACGCAGTCATGGATGAACAGGGAGACAGAGGGGGCATCCTTGTGGGGCCCCAGTGTTGAGGATCAGCAAGTGGAGGTGTTGTTTCCTACCTTCATCACCTGGGGGCGGCCCGTCAGGAAGTCCAGGACCCAGTTGCATAGGGCAGGGTTCAAACCCAGGGCCTTGAGCTTAATGATGAGTTGGGAGGGTACTATGGTGTTGAATGCTGAGCTATAGTCAATGAACAGCATTCTTACATAGGTATAATTGTCTTGTCCAGAGGGATAGGGCAGTGGATCTATTGGCGGAAAACAAATTGTGGTCTAGGGTGTCAGGTAAGGTAGAGGTGATATAATCCTTGACTAGTCTCTCAAAGCACTTCATGGTAACAGATGATCATTTAGTTCAGTCACATTTGCTTCTTGGGTACAGGAACAATGGTGGGCATCTTGAAGCATGTGGGGATAGGGAGATACTGGGATAGGAGAGAGTTGAATATGTCCGTAAACACTCCAGCCAGCTGGTCTGAGCATGCTCTGAAGACGCGGCTTAGATGCCATCTGGGCCGGCAGTCTGCGAGGTGAACACGCTTAAATGTGTTACTCACGTCGGTCACGGAGAAGGAGAGCCCACTGTCCTTGGTAGCACCTAACATGGTTAAATGCGATGGTTCACGCTTTTCAGTTTTGCGCGAATGCTGCCATCTATCCACAGTTTCTGGTTAGGGGAGGTTTTCTTGATTAACTCATTCACCTTATCAGTGTATTTGTCAATGTTATTCTTGGAGGCACCCAGAACATATCCCAGTCCGTGTGATCAAAACAATCTTTGAAGCGTGTATTCCGATTGGTCAGACCAGCGTTGAATAGTCCTTAGCACCGGTACTTCCTGTTTGAGTTTCTGTCGATAGGAAGGGAGGAGCAAAATGCAGTCATGATCAGATTTGCCGAAGGGAGGGCTGGGGAGGGCTTGCAGGCATCCCGGAAGTTGGAGTAGCAGTGGTCGAGGGTTTTAGCAACACGAAGTACTAAAGTCAAATTTGCTTTGTTAATTTAAACTTCTTCAGGATGGTGGGTCCCCTGCAGGATGGTTGAGCCAACGTAGGCTAATGCGATTAGCATGAGGTTGTAAGTAACAAGAACATTTCCCAAAACATAGACATATCTGATATTGTCAGAAAGCTTACATTCTTGTTAAAATCCTCAGCTACAATAAATGTGCCTCGGATATGTGGTTTCCAGTTTGCATAAAAACTTCTTGACACTACAGGGGTGCTGTTTCAACTTCGACATTTAGCGTTCCCAAATTAAACTGCCCGTACTCAATTCTTGCTCGTCAAATATGCATATTATTATTACTATTGGATAGAAAAACAATCTCTAGTTCTAAAACCGTTTGAATTATGTCTGTGGGTGGAACAGAACTCATTCTGGAGCGAAATGCATGACAGGAACTGCGAAGGTCTGAAAACTAGACTCTGTTCTCAGATCAGTTTAAAGCTCTGTATGTGTCCTATGGGTCGACATGAACTGCACCCGCCTTCCCCTGGATGTCAGTAACCAATGAGAAGTGGAATTGTGTTTCTACGTTATTTCTCAGAGCTTATAAAGGGCAAGGAACAAAGTGCGCTTTCTTTTCGACTTCCGCATTACGCAACGCAAGACCTCAGGATAGCATTTTGAAACGCTCAGTTATCGGCCTTAGATATGTCCGTCTGTAATTTAATTCGATATAGGTGTTAGAAAATCATAACGAAGTTATTTTAAACCGAGTTATATCAGTTTATGCGAGTATATTGCATTCTCGGTATTTCTTTAGTATTGCACTTTGGCCATTTGGGCATGTCTGTGCGACATAGCTATGTTAGCTGCTAATTCCAGAGGTGAAGAGGACGTTTTACAACCGTGCAACGATTCTTTTGGACAAAGGACAACTTGCCAAGATTCTGATGGAAGCTCGTCCAAAAGTAAGAGCTATTTATGATGTTATTCCGTATTTATGTGGAAAAATGTAAAAGTGTTTGGTCGCCGTTATTGCGGCACTGGTCTGGCTGTAACGCACACTGTATGTCTAGTAACGTTAATTTAAAAATCTAACACCGCGATTGCATTAAGAACTAATTTATCTTTCATTAGCTGTCCACCTGTATTTTTTTGTCAAGTTTATGAATAGTTTTCGATTAGAATAGGTGCTAATCCAAGATGGCGCCGGGACAGATTGTTTAAGTTTTTGCACTATTCTCATTGTAAACCACGATTTGTGCCACTAAATATGCACATTTTCGAACAAACTCTATATGCATTGTGTAATATGATGTTATAGGACTGTCATCTGAAGAATTCTAAGAAGGTAGTGAAAAATTAATATCCTTTGGTGACTTATACTAATCGCTATGTTTTTGCTTGAATCAATGCTGTTGTGATGTTTGCTATTGTGGTAGCTAATATAACGTTATCTTGTGTTTTCGCTGTAAAACACTTAGAAATCTGAAATATTGTCTGGATTCACAGATCTGTGCTTTCAATTGCTGTACGCTGTGTATTTTTTAAGAAAGTTTTATGATGAGTAATTAGGTAATACACGTTGCTCTCTTGAGTTATTCTAGTCGCTTTGGTGAGTTTTGTGATAGTGGCTGCAATGGTAAACTAGATTTATACCTGAAATATGCACATTTTCTAACAAAACATATGCTATACAATAAATATGTTATCAGACTGTCATCTGATGAAGTTTTTTTCTTGGTTAGTGGCTATTTATATTATTTGGTCGAATTAGTGATGGCTACCTATGCAGGGAAAAATGGTGGACAAAAAAAAGTTGTGTCTTTTGCTATGGTGGTTAGCTAATATAAAACATATTTTGTCTTCCCTGTAAAACATTAAAAAATCGGAAATGATGGCTGGATTCACAAGATCTGTATCTTTCATTTGGTGTCTTGGACTTGTGATTTCATGAACATCTTATTATATGATATCCCTGTAGCTTTAGGCTAGGCTATGCTAGTCAGCTTTTGTGCTCTCACCACTGGTGTCCCCCAGGGCTCTGTTCTAGGCCCTCTCCTATTCTCGCTATACACCAAGTCACTTGGCTCTGTCATATCCTCACATGGTCTCTCCTATCATGCTATGCAGACGACACACAATTAATCTTCTCCTTTCCCCCTTTGATAACCAGGTGGTGAATCGCATCTCTGCATGTGCAGACATATCAGTGTGGATGACGGATCACCACTCAAGCTGAACCTCGGCAAGACGGAGCTGCTCTTCCTCCCGGGGAAGGACTGCCCGTTCCATGATCTCGCCATCACGGTTGACAACTCCATTGTGCCTCCTCCCAGAGTGCTAAGAACCTTGGCGTGATCCTGGACAACACCCTGTCGTTCTCAACTAACATCAAGGCGGTGACCGTTCCTGTAGGTTCATGCTCTACACATTCGCAGAGTACGACCCTGCCTCACGCAGGAAGCGGCGCAGGTCCTAATCCAGGCACTTGTCATCTCCCGCTGGATTACTGCAACTCGCTGTTGGCTGGGCTCCCTGCCTGTGCCATTAAACCCCTACAACTCATCCAGAACGCCGCAGCCCGTCTGGTGTTCAACTTTCCCAAGTTCTCTCACGTCACCCCGCTCCTCCGCTCTCTCCACTGGCTTCCTGTTGAAGCTCGCATCCGCTACAAGACCATGGTGCTTGCCTACGGACTGTGAGGGGAACGGCACCTCCGTACCTTCAGGCTCTGATCAGGCCTACACCCAAACAAGGGCACTGCGTTCATCCACCTCTGGCCTGCTCGCCTCCCTACCTCTGAAGTACAGTTCCCGCTCAGCGCAGTCAAAACTGTTCGCTGCTCTTGCACCGGCCTGCGTGACTCTCGACCAGTTCGCTGCGGCGATCGAACCTGAAGTTGTCCCATGGCGTAGAGCAGCGAACAGTTTTTTGACTGCGCTGAGCGGAAACTTACTTCCTCAGAGGTAGGGAGCCGAGCAGCAAGAGGTGCATGAACGCAGTGCCCTTGTTTGGGTGTAGGCCTGATCAGAGCCTGAAGGTAGGAGGTGCCGTTCCCCCACAGCTCCGTAGGCAAGCCACCATTGGTCTTGTAGCGGTATGCGAGCTTCAACAGGAAGCCAGTGGATGAGAGCGTGAGGAGCGGGTGACGTGGAGAGAACTTGGGAAAGTTGAACCACCAGACGGGCTGCGGCGTGTCTGGATGAGTTGTAGGGTTTAATGGCACAGGCAGGGAGCCCAGCCAACAGCGAGTTGCAGTAATCCAGCACGGGGAGATGACAAGTGCCGGTATTAGGACCTGCGCGGCTTCCTGCGTGAGCAGGGTCGTACTCTGCGAAGTTGCTAGAGCATGAACCTACAGGAACGGGTCACCGCCTATGTTAGTTGAGAATGCCGGGGTGTTGTCCAGGCTCACGCCAAGGTTCTTAGACTCGCTGGAGGAGGACAAATGAGTTGTCACCGTGATGGCGAGATACTGAGACGGGCCAGTCCTTCCCGGGAGGACCAGAGCAGCTCCGTTCTTGCGAGGTTCCAGCTTTGAGGTGGTGATCCGTCATCCACAACCTGATATGTCTGCCAGACATGAGAGATGCGATTCAACCACGCTGGTTATCAGAGGGGGGAAAGGAGAAGTATTAATGTGTGTTCGTCTGCACTAGCATGATAGGAGAGACATGTGAGGATATGAAACAGGCCAAGTGACTTGGGCTATACGAGAATAGAAAGGGCCTAAGAACAGAATCGCCCTGGGGACCAGTGGTGAGAGAACAAAAGCTGAACTAGCATAGCCTAGCCTAAAGCTACAGGGATATCATAATAATAAGATGTCATGAATCACAAGTCCAGGCCACCAAATGAAGATACAGATCTTGTGAATGCCAGCATCATTTCCGATTTTTTAATGTTTTAACAGGGAAGACAAAAATATCTGTATTTATATTAGCTAACACCATAGCAAAAGACACAACTTTTTTTTTCCACCATTTTCCCTGCAATAGGTAGCCATCACTAATTCGACAATAAAGAATAAATAGCCACTAACAAGAAAAAACTTCAATCAGATGACAGTCTGAAACATATTTATTGTATAGCATATGTTTTTGTTAGAAAAATGTGCATATTTCAGGTATAAATCATAGTTTACCGATTGCAGCCACCTTATCACACAAACTCACCAAAGGACTATGAATAACTCAAGAGAGCAACGTGTATTACCTAATCTCATCATAAACATTGCTTTAAAAATACACAGCGTACAGCATTGAAAGACACAGATCTTGTGAATCCAAGCAATATTTCAGATTTTTCTAAGTGTTTTACAGCGAAAACACAAGATAACGTTAATTAGCTTCCACTATAGCAAACTCACAACAGCATTGCATTCAAAGCAAAAACATAGCGATTAGTATAAGTCACCAAAGATATTAATTTTTCACTACCTTCTTAGAATCTTCAGATGACAGTCGATAAATCATATTACACAATGCATATAGAGTTTGTTCGAAAAATTGGCATATTTAGTGGCACAAATCGTGGTTAATACAATGAGAATAGTGGGCAAAACTTAAACAATCTGTCCGGCGCGCATCTTGGATTAGCACCTATTCTAATCGAAAACTATTCATTAACTTGACAAAAAAAATACAGTTGAACAAGCTAATGAAGAAAAGATAAATTAGTTCTTAATGCAATCGCGGTGTTAGATTTTTAAAATTAACGTTACTAGACATACAGTGTGCGTTACAGCCAGACCAGTGCCGCAATAACGGCGACCAAACACTTTTACATTTTTCCACATAAATACGGAATAACATCATAAATAGCTCTTACTTTTGGACGAGCTTCCATCAGAATCTTGGGCAAGTTGTCCTTTGTCCAAAAGAATCGTTGCACGGTTGTAAAACGTCCTCTTCACCTCTGGAATTAGCAGCTAACAATAGCTATGTCGCACAGACATGCCCAAATGGCCAAAGTGCAATACTAAAGAAATACCGAGAATAGCAATATACTCGCATAAACTGATATAACTCGGTTTAAAATAACTTCGTTATGATGTTTCTAACACCTATATCGAATTAAATTACAGACGGACATATCTAAGGCCGATAACTGAGCGTTTCAAAATGCTATCCTGAGGTCTTGCGTTGCGTAATGGCGGAAGTCGAAAAGAAAGCGCACTTTGTTCCTTGCCCTTTTATAAGCTCTGAGAAATACGTAGAAACACCATTCCACTTCTCATTGGTTACTGACATCCAGGGGAAGGCGGGTGCAGTTCATGTCGACCCATAGGACACATACAGAGCTTTAAACTGATCTGAGAACAGAGTCTAGTTTTCAGACCTTCGCAGTTCCTGTCATGCATTTCGCTCCAGAATGAGTTCTGTTCCACCCACAGACATAATTCAAACGGTTTTAGAAACTAGAGATTGTTTTCTATCCAATAGTAATAATAATATGCATATTGTACGAGCAAGAATTGAGTACGAGGCAGTTTAATTTGGGAACGCTAAATGTCGAAGTTGAAACAGCACCCCCTGTAGTGTCAAGAAGTTTTTATGCAAACTGGAAACCACATATCCCGAGGCCACATTTATTGTAGCTGAGGATTTTAACAAGAATGTAAGCTTTCTGACAATATCAGATATGTCTATGTTTTGGGAAATGTTCTTGTTACTTACAACCTCATGCTAATCGCATTAGCCTACGTTGGCTCAACCATCCTGCAGGGGACCCACCAATCCTGAAGAAGTTTTAAATTAACAAAGCAAATTTGACTTTAGTACTCGTGTTGCTAAAACCCTCGACCACTGCTACTCCAACTTCCGGGATGCCTGCAAAGCCCTCCCCAGCCCTCCCTTCGGCAAATCTGATCATGACTGCATTTTGCTCCTCCCTTCCTATCGACAGAAACTCAAACAGGAAGTACCCGTGCTAAGGACTATTCAACGCTGGTCTGACCAATCGGAATACACGCTTCAAGATTGTTTTGATCACACGGACTGGGATATGTTCTGGMTAGCCTCCAAGAATAACATTGACAAATACACTGATAAGGTGAATGAGTTAATCAAGAAAACCTCCCCTAACCAGAAACTGTGGATAGATGGCAGCATTCGCGCAAAACTGAAAGCGTGAACCATCGCATTTAACCATGTTAGGTGCTACCAAGGACAGTGGGCTCTCCTTCTCCGTGACCGACGTGAGTAACACATTTAAGCGTGTTCACCCTCGCAGACTGCCGGCCCAGATGGCATCTTAAGCCGCGTCTTCAGAGCATGCTCAGACCAGCTGGCTGGAGTGTTTACGGACATATTCAATCTCTCCCTATCCCAGTATCTCCCTATCCCCACATGCTTCAAGATGCCCACCATTGTTCCTGTACCCAAGAAAGCAAATGTGACTGAACTAAATGATCATCTGTTACCATGAAGTGCTTTGAGAGACTAGTCAAGGATTATATCACCTCTACCTTACCTGACACCCTAGACCCACAATTTGTTTTCCGCCCCAATAGATCCACTGCCCTATCCCCTCTGGACAAGACAATTATACCTATGTAAGAATGCTGTTCATTGACTATAGCTCAGCATTCAACACCATAGTACCCTCCAAACTCATCATTAAGCTCAAGGCCCTGGGTTTGAACCCTGCCCTATGCAACTGGGTCCTGGACTTCCTGACGGGCCGCCCCCAGGTGATGAAGGTAGGAAACAACACCTCCACTTGCTGATCCTCAACACTGGGGCCCCACAAGGATGCCCCCTCTGTACTCCCTGTTCATCCATGACTGCGTGGCCACTCACGCCACCAACTCAATCATCAAGTTTTCAGACGACACAACAGTAGTATGCCTAATTACCAACAATGACGAGACAGCCTACAGGGAGGAGATGAGGGCCCTGGGAGTGTGGTGCCAGGAAAAAAAACTCTCACCCAATGTCAACAAAACAAAGGAGCTGATCGTGGACTTCAGGAAACAGCAGAAGGAGCACCCCCCTATCCACGTCAACAGGACCACAGTGGAGAAGGTAGAAAGCTTCAAGTTCCTCAGCGTACACATCACTGACAAACTGAAATGGTCCACCCACACAGACAGTGTGGTGAAGAAGGCGCAACATTGCCTCTTTTGGCTTGGCACCTAAAACCCTCACAAACTTTTACAGATGCACAATTGAGAGCCTCCTGTCGGGCTGTATCACCACCTGGTATGGCAACTGCACCGCCCGCAACCACAGGGCTCTCCAGAGGGTGGTGCGATCTGCCCGACGCATCACCGGCGTCAAACTGCCTGCCCTCCTGGACACCGACAGCACTCGATGTCACAGGAAGGCCAAACAGATCATCAAGGACAACAACCACCTGAGTCGCTGCCTGTTCACATCACTATCATCCGGAAGGCAAGGTCAGTACAGGTGCATCAAAGCTGGGACCGAGAGACTGAAAAACAGCTTCTATCTCAAGGCCATCAGACTGTTAAATAGCCATCACTAGCACATTCGAGGCTGCTGCCCTATAGACCTGAAATCACTGGCCACTTTTAATAATGTTTACATATTTTGCATTACTCATCTCATATATATACAGTATATCACAAAAGTGAGTACACCCCTCACATTTTTGTAAATATTTGAGTATATCTTTTCATGTGATAACACTGAAGAAATGACACTTTGCTACAATGTAAAGTAGTGAGTGTACATCTTGTATAACAGTGTACATTTGCTGTCCCCTCAAAATAACTCGACACACAGCCATTAATGTCTAAACCGCTGGCAACAAAAGTGAGTACACCCCTAAGTGAAAATGTCCAAATTGGGCCCAATTAGCCATTTTCCCTCCCCGGTGTCATGTGACTTGTTAGTGTTACAAGGTCTCAGGTGTGAATGGGGAGCAGGTGTGTTAAATTTGGTGTCATCGCTCTCACACTCCCTCATACTGACTGGTCACTGGAAGTTCAACATGGCACCTCATGGCAAAGAACTCTCTGAGGATCTGAAAAAAAGAATTGTTGCTCTACATAAAGATGTCCTGGGCTATAAGAAGATTGCCAAGACCCTGAAACTGAGCTGCAGCACGGTGGCCAAGACCATACAGCGGTTTAACTGGACAGGTTCCACTCATTAACAGGCCTCGCCATGGTCGACCAAAGAAGTTGAGTGCACGTGCTCAGCGTCATATCCAGAGGTTGTCTTTGGGAAATAGACGTATGAGTGCTGCCAGCATTGCTGCAGAGGTTGAAGGGGTGGGGGGTCAGCCTGTCAGTGCTCAGACCATACGCCGTATACTGCATCAAATTGGTCTGCATGGCTGTCGTCCCAGAAGGAAGCCTCTTCTAAAGATGATGCACAAGAAAGCCCGCAAACAGTTTGCTGAAGGCAAGCAGACTAAGGACATGGATTACTGGAACCATGTCCTGTGGTCTGATGAGACCAAGATAAACTTATTTGGTTCAGATGGTGTCAAGCGTGTGTGGCGGCAACCAGGTGAGGAGTACAAKGACAAGTGTGTCTTGCCTACAGTCAAGCATGYTGGTGGGAGTGTCATGGTCTGGGGCTGCATGAGTGCTGCCGGCACTGGGGCGCTACCGTTCATTGAGGGAAACATGAATGCCAACATGTACTGTGACATACTGAAGCAGAGCATGATCCCCTCCTTTCGGAGACTGGGCCACAGGGCAGTATTCCAACATGATAACGACCCCAAACACACCTCCAAGATGACCACTGCCTTGCTAAAGAAGCTGAGGGTAAAGGTGATGGACTGGCCAAACATGTCTCCTATTGAGCATCTGTGGGTCATCCTCAAACGGAAGGTGGAGGAGTGCAAGGTCTCTAACATCCACCAGCTCCATGATGTCGTCATGGAGGAGTGGAAGAGGACTCCAGTGGCAACCTGTGAAGCTCTGGTGAACTCCATGCCCAAGAGGGTTAAGGCAGTGCTGGAAAATGATGGTGGCCACACAAAATATTGACACTTTGGGCCCAATTTGGACATTTTCACTTAGGGGTGTACTCACTTTTGTTGCCAGCGGTTTAGACATTAATGGCTGTGTGTTGAGTTATTTTGAGGGGACAGCAAATTTACACTGTTATATGAGCTGTACACTCACTACTTTACCTTGTAGCAAAGTGTCATTTCTTCAGTGTTGTCACATGAAAAGATATACTCAAATATTTACAAAAATGTGAGGGGTGTACTCACTTTTGTGATATACTGTATATATATACTGTATTCTATCCTATTCTACTGTATCTTAGTCTATGCCGCTCTAAAATTGCTCGTCCAAATATTTATATATTCGTAATTCCATTCCTTTATTTTAGATTTGTGTGTATTGTTGTGAAATTGTTAGATTATACTGCACTGTTGGAGCTACAAACACAAGCATTTTGCTACAACTGCAATAACATCTGCTAAACACGTGTATGCGACAAATAACATTTCATTTGATTTGAACTTTGTGGCAACAGTTTTGGAATTGCCCTTTCCTGTTTCAGCATAACAATGCCCACGTGCACAAAGCAATCACCCAACATCAGTGCCCAACCTCACTAATGTTCTTGTGGCTGAATGGAAGCAAGTCACTACAGCAATGTTCCAACATCTAGTGAAAAGCCTTCCCAGAAGAGTGGAGGCTGTTATAGCAGAGTGGACCAACTCAATATTAATGCCCATGATTTTGGAATGAGATGTTAGACAAGCAGMTGTCCACATTCTTTTGGCCATGTAGTGTATAATGTATGTATAATGTGTGTATCGTGTGCGTGTGTGTGTCTGTGTTTACAATGTTCATATATAATGTGTTTATAATGTGTGTGTGTGTGTGTCAGTCGTATGAGGACCTGGTGCAACGTCTGGAGCCGGTGATCATGGAACTAGAGAGACAGGAGAATGTTCTGGTGGTGTGCCATCAGGCTGTCATGCGCTGTCTGCTAGCTTACTTCCTTGATAAGAGTGCAGGTAAGACGGCCTAACCACAATCCCATAGCCTCAGACACTACACTACTACTATACTATATACTACTATCACACAGCTTGGGAACCTTTGGAACTCTGTCAGTGTTGAAATTATCCATCTGTCAGTCAGAAGACATGTTTGAGTTCTGTATCCCCATCTCTCTCTCTCCTCTTTCTCTACTCCCCTCTTAACTTTCTCCACTCTTCTCCCATCTCTCTCTCCCTCCAGCGGAGTTGCCATATCTGAAGTGTCCTCTCCACACGGTGCTGAAACTCACCCCAGTTGCTTACGGTCGGTCTCTTTCTCTCTCTTTCTCTCCCTATGAGTATTTAAGTAGAAATATTTAACAATGATAATGTTAATTGATATACTAATCAGCTGTAGCCCTGGGGTCTCTATTTTTTTCTCAGGTTGTAAGGTTGAGTCCATCTTCCTCAACATTGAAGCAGTCAACACACACAGAGACAAACCAGTGGTGAGCCAACACACTCGCACACACTACATATAAAGTTCCTATTTCCAAATCAAACCCTCGTACCGCCTCATATGTACTAAAAGTGACTAGCAGCAACCTACTCCTGGCTTAACAGCCTTGAACTGTCAGAAAATCTCATTTGTGGATCATACTTAAGCCCCTCTGGTTGTCAGGAGAGCCAATGCAGTGATGTCCCCACACCAAGCCCCACCTCGAACAAAATCCTGCAGGACCTCACCAAACTTAGTTTGCAGGTACACACACACAAACACACACACATCATCACACCTTCTCTTTCTCTCCGTCTGTCTTCAGAATGTTGACGTGGACAGAGAACCAGAGGAGGCACTACTGACAGTCCCAGACCACATATAGAGGAGCAGAGGGAGGAGAGGATGAGAGAGGGTCGACTGATGGTCCCAGACGACATCTGGAGGAGGAGAGGAGAGCTACGATATTGCGACACAATACGAGGAGAACCAATGAAGAGACACCGTTGCCGTAGAGACTGAAGTGAAGGAATAAGAGAGACTGCTGGGAAATGGAGTTTAAAGGACCAGACTACATGAACCCGACATCTTTAATCCTCTGTCTAAACGGTGCTAGAAAAAAATGCAACATCTCTCTCAGTGGAACCCTGTTAGTGACAGTAGAATGAAGTGAATTCATTAATTTGTCTGTCTGTGTGTTAGGATCATGTGTCTGTGTATTAGGATCATGTGTCTGCCTATATGTTAGGATCATGTTGTCCAGGATTTCACAAACTCGATCCTCAGGACCCCAAGGAGTGCAAATGTAGGTTTTTGCCCTAAACAGCTGATTCAAATAATCAACTAATCATTAAGCTTTGATAATTTTAATCAGTGTTAGGGCAAAAAACAAAATGTGCACCCCTTGGGGTTCTGAGGACCAAGTTTGGGAAACGCTGATGTAGTCTATCAGGATCATCTAGTCTGTCTATGTGTTAGGATCATGTAGTCTGTCTGTGTGTTAGAATCATCTAGTCTGACCATCATCATCATACACTGGGGTAATACTGCGCTCTGGTCTGGTCCATATTTCCATGCGTGTCCGTGTGTCCATGTGTGTGTTGTTAGCATGTAGTGTGTGTTGTTTGCAAGTGGTGTGTCATGTAAAAGGTGTGACTGATTGAGGCTGGGATTCATTCTGAGGTGCGTTGTAGAGCGCTTGGCATTTAAAGGTAGTTTTTGATTACCTTTAATTTAGAAATCTGCAGTGTTTACCATCAATGTGATTTCCGCGGGATGTGCAAAATTGCCTTTAAAAGGGTGCATCGTGGACAGCGCTCCCCTTACGGAAAAAACACATGAACTCACATGTGACATTGCATATGTGAAATTGTGTCACATGTGATGATGTGGATTTTCACATCAAATACATTTTTATTGGTCACATACACATATTTAGCAGATTTTATTGTGGGTGTAGCGAAATACTTGTGTTGCCAGCTCAAACAGTGCAGTAATATCAAACAATTCACAACAACACACACAAATCTAAAAGAATGGAATTGAGAAATATATAAATATTAGGAGGAGCAATGTTGGAGTCCGGAGTGTGTGTGTGTACCAGTCAACAGTACCAGTCAAAAGTTTGGACACACCTACTCATTCAAGAGTTTTTCTTTATTTTTACTATTTTCTACATTGTAGAATAACAGTGAAGACATCAAAACTATGAAATGACATATTAAATCATGTAGTAACCAAAAAAGTGTTAAACAAATCAAAATACACAACTGGTCTGTCACCTTCCCCATTATCTCCAGTGTCTGTTTCTAGTTCCTGTTTTCTAGTTTTCCCGGTTTTGACCATTCTGCCTGCCCTGACCCTGACTCTGATCTGGATTACTGACATCTGCCTGCCCTTGACCTGCCGTTTTGCCTGCCCCCCTGTTCTATTAATACATATTTGTTACTTCGACACTATCTGCATCTGGGTCCTCCCTAAAATGTGTTACGGTCAAAAGTTTTAGAACACCTACTCATTCAAGGGTTTTTCTTTATTTTGACTATTTTCTAAATTGTAGAATAATGGCCTCCACAATCACCCGACCTCAACCCAATTGAGATGGCTTGGGATGAGTTGGAACACAGAGTGAAGGAAAAAGAGCCAACAAGTGCTTAGCATATGTGGGAACTCCATCAAGACTGTTGGAAAAACATTCCAGGTGAAGCTGGTTGAGAGAATGCCAAGAGTGTGCAAAGTTGTCATCAAGGCAAAGGGTGGCTACTTTGAAGAATCTAAAATATTAAATATATTTTGATTTGTTTATTTTTTGGGGTAACTACATGATTCCATATGTGTTATTTCATAGTTGTGATGTCTTCACAATTATTTTACAATGTAGAAGAAAGAAAAACCCATAAATGAATAGGTGTGTCCAAACTTTGGACTGGTACCAGTCAGAAGTTTGGACATGCTTAATGTAAATGATGCCTTTCAAAGTAAAATATTCAGAATTATATTTGACACCTGGGTTTTCACATGTGCAAATGTTGTCACATGTGCAGTGTCATGGTATCACATGTTGAAATTTTGCATCCCATGTTCTCACTTTTATTTCACATTGAGATCATTTACTCACGTGCCCACATGCAGTTTGATGTTATTACATGTTATCACATTAACTTCACATAAATCACGTGTACACATGTGAAATTCATGTGTTTTTTCTGTAAGGGTTTTTAACTCACCTTGGATTGAATATTTATCTGAGTATTTTATTGTTAAAAAATGAAATGGCTCTGACTGACTTTTCTGGACCTTTCTTCCCGACATTTAAAGGTCCCTAAGCTTCTGCGCATGAGCAGGATTCTCTACTTGATGCACAGTCTCTGCTCAACTTTAGAGAACAGGCTACTCTGGCGATTGGTGTTGATTTAATAAACTTAGTTCAAAGCTGAATCAATTCCTGCAAGATCACAAAATTATAGTATTCTACATAACAAAATGTAATCTTATAGTTCTACTAGTGCAATTAGTTAATCATTACCAGCGACCATGTGCACACACACACACCTCTGGGGCCGGAGTCCCTGCCATCCAGGACCTCTAACCCATTTCTGGGTTAGGGTTAACCCTAACCCAGAAATGTTTCAAATAGTCCAGCCACAGACTGTTCTTTCTACAATCGCATGGCAATCGGTACCAATGCAACAAGTCTGGAACGCATTCAACACTGTTGACTATGATGTCGTTCTGGACATACTGGAGAGGTGGGTTGGCCTCTCCGGTCCAGTTCTAAATTGTTTCAGGACCTATTTAACCGATCAAGAGTTTTTTGTCACTCTTGGTGAACATAACTCATGTGGCGTTCCACAAGGTTCGATTTTGGGTTTCGGTACTGTTCAGTTTATACATGTTACCCCTTGGCAGCGTTATCAGAAAGCACAGCACTGATTTTCACTGCTACGCAGACAACACAAAACTTTGCATTTCTGTGTCACCAGAGGATTTTAGCTCTACAGACACTAAATTAGTGGTGTATGGATGGCTCACTTGGATGGCTCACAACTTCCTCCAGAAAAATCAAGACAAGACCAAGGTACTTATTGTTGGAGCCAAAGCACAGTGAGAGAATCTAGCCACACATTTTAATTCACAGTCAATAAAGATAAAACACCATGTAAAAAACCTAGGTTTTATTTTAGATTCTGAACTAAATCTGAAATCACACATTAGGAATGTGACTAATATGGCTTTTTTCCACCTGAGGAACATTGCCAAGGTGTGGACATTTCTCTCTCAGGCTGATACATAGAGACTCATCCATGCTTTTATTACAAGCAGGCTTGACTACTGTAATGCTCTCCTGGTCCACCCAAGAAAGCCATTGGTCAACTGCAAAACATACAGAATGCTGCAGCATGGGTACTGACCAAGACCAGACCGAGAGCACACATTACACCGGTGAAAGTTACACCGTTAAAAAATACCTAAAGTTGTATTACAAAAGTAGTTTGAAATGTTTGGACAACGCTTACAGGTAACTTTTGAGATATTTTGTAGTCACGTTGTGCAAGTTGGAACCGGTGTTTTTCTGGATCAAACGCGCCAAATAAATGGACATTTTGGATGTATATCGACGGAATTAATCGAACGAAATGACCATTTGTGATGTTTATGGCACCTAATGGAGTGCCAACAGAAGAAGCTCGTCAAAGGTAAGGCATGAATTATATTTTTATTTCTGCGTTTTGTGTCGCGCCTGCAGGGTTGAAATATGCTTTTCTCTCTTTGTTTACTATACTGCTATCCTCAGATAATAGCATTGTTTGCTTTCGCCGTAAAGCTTTTTTGAAATCTGACACGTTGGCTGGATTCACAACAAGTGTAGCATTAATTTTGTATATTGAATGTGTGATTTCATGAAAGTTTAATTTTTATAGTAATTTATTTGAATTTGGCGCTCTGCATTTTCACTGGATGTTGGCCAGGTGGGACGCTACCGTCTCACATATACCAGAGATGTTAAAGGTATTACTCACATCGTTTACGGAGAGCGTGATCACACAGTCGAACAGCTGGTGCTCTCATGAATGTTTCTGTGTTATTTGCCTCGAAGCGAGCATAGAAGCAGTTTAGGTCGTCTGGTAGGCTCGTGTCACTGGGCAGCTCTCGACTGTGCTTCCCTTTGTAGTCTGTAAGGGTTCAAATCAAATCAAGTCACATTTTATTGGTCACATACACAAGGTTAGCAGATGTTAATGCAAGTGTAGCGAAATGTTTGTGCTTCTAGTTCCGACCGTGCAGCAACATCTGACAAGTAATCTAACAATTTCACAACAACTACCTTAAACACACAAGTGTAAAGGAATGAATAAGAATATGTACATATAAATATATGGATGAACGATGGCCGAACGGTATAGGCAAGATGCAGGAGATGGTATAGAGTACAGTATATACATATGAGATGAGTAATGTAGAGTATGTAAACATTATATAAAGTTGCATTGTTTAAAGTGACTAGTGATACATTTATTACATCCAGTTTTTTATTATTAAAGTGGCTAGAGATTTGAGTCAGTATGTTGGAAGCAGCCACTCAATGTTAGTGATGGCTGTTTAACAGTCTGATGGCCTTGAGATAGAAGCTGTTTTTCAGTCTCTTGGTCCCAGCTTTGATGCACCTGTACTGACCTCTCTTTCTGGATGATAGCGGGGTGAACAGGCAGGGGATTGGGTGGTTGTTGTCCTTGATTATCTTTTTGGCCTGCCTGTGACATTGGGTGGTGATGTGTTGTGCAGTCCTCACTACCCTCTGGAGAGTCTTACGGTTGTGGGCGGAGCAGTTGCAATACCAGGTGGTGATACAGCCAGACAGGATGCTCTCGATTGTGCATCTGTACAATTTTGTGAGTGTTTTTGGTGACAAGCCAAATTTCTTCAGCCTCCTGAGGTTGAAGAGGCGCTATTGCCATTCTTCACCAGGCTGTCTGTGTGGGTGGACCATTTCAGTTTGTCCGTGATGTGTATGCCGAGGAACTTAAAACTTTTCACCTTCTCCACTACTGTCCCGTCGATGTGGACTTCCACCCGTCGATGTGGACTTCAGGAAACAGCAGAGGGAGCACCCCCTGTGCTCCCTCTGCTGTTTCCTGAAGTCCACGATAATCTCCTTTGTTTTGTTGACGTTGAGTGTGAGGTTATTTTCCAGACACCACACTCCGAGGGCCCTCACCTCCTTCCTGTAGGCCTGTAGGCAAACTTGATGATTGAGTTGGAGGTGTGCATGCCGAGTGTTGAGGATCAGTGGGGTGGAGATGTTGTTTCCTACCCTCACCACCTGGGGGTGGTCCGTCAGAAAGTCCAGGACCCAGTGGCACAGGGCAGGGTCGAGACCCAGGGTCTTAATGACCCAGGGTCTTAACGTCTTCGGGGTAGGGGGCAGCATTTTCACTTTTGGATAAATAGCGTGCCCAATTTCAACTTCCTTCTACTCATCCCCAGAATATAAGATATGCATAATATTAGTAGATTTGGATAGAAAACACTCTGACGTTTCTAAAACTGTTTGAATCATCAACTTATGTAGCAGGCAAAACCCCAAGGACAAAGCATTCAGAATTTTTATTTTTTTGAGGTCACTGTCTTTTCAATGAGGTTTCATTGGGACACCAGATTTCTAAGGGACTTGTTTGCAGTTCCTACCGCTTCCACTGGATGTCACCAGTCTTTGGAAATTGCTTGAGGTTATTCCTTTGTGTAATGAAGAAGCACGGCCATCATAAAGGAGGGTCACTTGAAGTAAATTGTTTGAGAGAGGCAAATTACCAAAAAAGTTGCATCAGTTTGTTTTCTTTTTGTATTGAACACAGATCATCCCGTCTTCAAATTGATTGATTATTAACGTTTAAAAATACCTAACGTTGTATTACAAAAGTAGTTTGAAATGTTTTGGTAAAGTTTACATGTAACTTTTGATATATTTTGTAGTGACGTTGCGCAAGTTGGAAGCTGTGTTTTTCTGGATGAAACGCGCCAAATAAATTGACATTTTGGATATATATTGACGTAAATAATCGAACAAAAATACCATTTGTGATGTTTATGGGACATATTGGAGTGCCAACAAAATAATTTTGTCAAAGGTAAGGCATGAAATATATTTTTATTTCTGCGTTTTGTGTCATGCCTGCAGTGTTGAAATATGCTACTCTCTTTGTTTACTGTTGTGCTATCATCAGATAATAGCATCTTATGCTTTCGCCGAAAAAGCCTTTTTGAAATCTGACATGTTGGCTGGATTCACAACGAGTGTAGCTTTAATTTGGTATCTTACATGTGTGATTTAATGAAAGTTTGATTTTTATATCATTTTATTTGAATATGGCGCTCTGTATTTTCCCTGGCTATTGGCCAGGTGGGACGATTGCGTCCCACCTACACCAGAGAGGTTAATGATGAGTTTGGAGGGTACTATGGTGTTAAATGCTGAGCTGTAATTGATAAACAGCATTCTTACATAGGTATTCCTCTTGTCCAGATGGGTTAGGGCAGTGTTCAGTGTGATTGTGATTGCGTCGTCTGTGGACCTATTGGGCGGTTAGCAAATTAGAGTGGGTCTAGGATGTCAGATAGGGTGGAGGTGATATGATCCTTGACTAGTCTCTCAAAGCACTTCATGATGACGGAAGTGAGTGCTACGGGGCGATAGTTGTTTAGCTCAGTTACCTTAGCTTTCTTGGGAACAGGAACAATGGTGGCCCTCTTGAAGCATGTGGGAACAGCAGACTGGCTGTCTTGTTAGACTTCAGTGCAGATTTTTACATTATCGATCATAGTCTGCTGCTAAAAAAACTTTTGCTATAATGTGGATAAAGAGTTACTTGTCTAACAGAATACAGAGGGTGTTCTTTAATGGAAGCCTCTCAAAAATAATCCAATTAGAATCAGGAATTCCCCAGGGTAGCTGTTTAGGCCCTTTACTTTTTTCAATTTTATTAAACTCAAGACATCTCAAAATTCATACAGTCAAACACAGACCGCACATCTCACTCACTTGACACATCAAAGTATCCCAAGAAAACTTCCTGAATAAACCCCTGATCATCCACAGACATGACAATAACTGACAACTGCAAGCAGACTGGTGGCACCATAGGTCCCAGAGCGGTGGGATAATTTTTACCCCCTGTGGCCTGTTTTTCCTTATACCTAACTAGGAAAACTCTGGACCCTATGAGGTATGACAGTGATTAATCAGTTGTAAAAAGGTTGTATATGGGTTATGATGGGACCAGTTTTTCCTAATCATGTCAAATTATTATTTTTTATCTCCTGAAAAGAACTCCTGGCCCTGGGGGGATGAAAACACTTGTCAAACTGCAGCTACCTGATATTTGTTCATATAAATTACATTTAAACTGGATTAGGAAGGGGATTTCCTCTACCGAGACACATAGACAACAACTGATAGACAATAGAACTGCTTGATGTATGTTTGTATCATGCAGGCCTACGCAACTGTAGGCAAACATATTTACTCACATCTGTCATCACTATTATGTTGATTCATTAATTCCCGTTAATCATTATGGATTAAAAACGTATAGGCAGCCTAGCCACCCCAATGAATATAAACTTAATTTGATCACATTTACATTTTCTCCTGACACACAAATGGACTATAAATACATAACGTTACCAATTAGTTTACCCTGAACCAGATGGACAGGGCGCATAGGCTGTACGCAGCTGCTCTTATTAGTAGCAGTTAGTACAGTTGATCAGACTGAAAAATAGTCTTGTTTTTACATCCCATACAGCATGTCAGATTTCTAATGTTTAGGTGTAGCCTATGCTTCTGCAACATTTATGTCATTACTTTTTGCTTGTGTCTGTCCGGAGTGATTATGTCATCTTTGCTAAATAAATACCGGTGGAAAGTGGAAAGCCTACTGAGAGCACATGAAAAAATGCAATGCGTCAAACTCTCTCTTTAAGATTGTTTTTGACATCCCAGAAAAGACAGTCGAAAGTTTGATATGTTCAGCAAGTAAAGCATCGTAACATGCAATTACCTCTGCAAGCCTGTTGTAGTTGCCCTTGTCGGCGAAGGCCATCAATACAGGTGGCTTGATGCAAGGCTCCCTGTTAACCAGCTATACTTTTTATACCAGGTGGTATTGAACACCCTCACCTTTTCATCATTCTTCATGAAACTGATCTCAGGCAGAGGTCGACCCTCGCTTTTAAATTACACTTTTTCCGTGTACTCCAGAGAATGAAAGGGGTTCTTCAACAAAAAGTCCACAACATTTTTGGCAGCGTTGCCCATTCTGGCGCAGAAAACTGCACCCTCGCACTGGTAGCTAGCTAGCTACTGAAGTAGGCAAGGCACATTTAAATAAATTGCACTAACTGGACACAAAAATAAAGTTCTAAAACTAAGAAAACTATTTATAATATACCTCCTCAGTCTCATATAATTTGAAAAAACTCATTTAAATTAAATAATATCAAAAAAATGCTCAACTATCACTTTTCACTCTTAATCTATATCCAACAAAGTCACAAAGCTTTCAACACATAGAACCCCAATAATCCTCTGTGGCACAATCCCAATACAACTCAATAGGTTCATTCTCTGATCAATTCTATGATTGGATGGACAACATGTCAGTTCATACTGCAAAAGCTTTGATTGGTTGGACGACGTCCTCCAGATGTGGTCATAATTACCATGTATGTCTATGGAAGGGGGTGAAACCTACGAGCCTCCTAGGTTTTGTAATGAAGTTGGCTGTCCTCCGGCTGCAACATGGTGCTACCCCAGACAGCGCTGTTGAAGTTACTGTAGACCTTCATTGCAAAAAAGTGTTATTTAATCAATTATTTGGTGATTATTTGAATATATTTCATATAGTTTTATCTAAAAAGGATAATTTTTGTAATGTTTCTGTCACGCCCTGACCTTAGAGATCCTTTTTATGTCTCTATTTTAGGGCATGAGTTGGGGTGGGTATTCTATGTTTCTATGTTTTGTAGTTCTATGTTTTGGCCGGGTAGGGTTCTCAATCAGGGACAGCTGTCTATCGTTGTCTCTGATTGAGAACCATACTTAGGCTGCCCTTTTTCCCACCTGTGTTTGTGGGAAGTTGACTTTGTTTAGGGCACATAGTCTTTAGCTTCACAGTTTGTTTTTGTAGTGTTTATTGTTTTGTTCGGCGTCATTTTTGTTAAATAAAAGAAAATGTACGCTCACCACGCTGCACCTTGGTCCTATTCTTTTAACGGCCGTGACAGAACCTCCCACCAACAACGCACCAAGCAGCGTAGTAAGGAGCAGCGTGTCCAGGATTCATGGACTTGGGAGGAGATCCTGGACGGTAAGGGACCCTGGAGGCAGGCTGGGGAGTATCGCCGTCCACGGGAGGAACTGGAGGCAGCAAGAGCAGAGCGGCAGCATTACAAAGGGACACGGCTAGCAAGGAAGCCCGAGAGGCAGCTCCCAAAAAATGTTTTGGGGGGTGGCACACGGGGAGTGTGGCTGAGTCAGGTTGGAGACCTGAGCCAACTCCCTGTGCTTACCGTGGTGAGCGTCGTACTGGTCAGGCACCGTGTTATGCGGTGGAGAGCACGGTGTCTCCAGTGCGCGTGCACAGCCCGGTGCGCTACCTTCCAGCTCCCCGAATCAGCCGGGCAAGAGTGGGCATCCAGCCAGGTCGGAGGATGCCAGCTCAGCGCATCTGGCCGCCAGTACGTCTCTACGGCCCGGGACGTCCTGCGCCGGCTCTGCGCACTGTGTCTCCGGTGCGTCTGCACAGCCCAGTGCGTCCTGTGCCTGCGCCCCGCATCTGCAGGGCGAAAGTAACCATCCAGCCAGGACGGGTTGTGCAGGCTCCTAGCTCGAGACCTCCAGTGTGCCTCCACAGCCCAGTGTATCCGGTGCCTCTGCCTAGGACAGGGCCTCTTGTATGTCTCCCCAGCCTGGTGAGCCCTGTGGCAGCTCAACGTACCAGACTGGCCATACGTCTCCTCCCTCCCGTGATGATCCATGGCACGAAGCCTCCAGTGATGATCCATGGCAAGAAGCCTCCAGCAGTGATGACCATGGCAAGAAGCCTCCAGTGATGATCCATGGCAAGAAGCCGCCAGTGATGATCCATAGCACAAAGCCTCCTGTGATGATCCATAGCAAGAAGCCTCCAGTGATGATGAATGGCAAGAAGCCTCCAGTGATGATCCATGGCACYAAGCCTCCAGTGATGATCCATGGCAAGAAGCCTCCAGTGATGATCCATGGCACAAAGCCTCCAGTGAGGAGTCAGGGAACGAAGGCCTCCAGTCCGGAACCTCCAGCAACATTCTCCAGTCCGGAGCCTCCAGCGACGGCCTCCAGTCCGGAGCCTCCAGCGACGTTCTCCAGTCCGGAGCCTCCAGGGACGGCCTCCAGGGACGGCCTCCATGGAGCAAGACATGTAATCAATAAATAGGGAGATCTGGACTAGGATTAATAAAGCAATTTTACAAAATACAAATGATCCATTCATATAAATCCAATGAAATAAATTAATGAAATATTAATATTTGAGGCTTGTTATCTACAGGTAAATAGAAGACTATCAGAAAAAGATCAGTACAGCCATGATCAAAGCTAGTGATAGAAACTAACGTTACATGGATCATAGCATGTAACGTTGACAGTAACGTTATCTACTCATTGAAGATGAAGAAGCGAATGTTAACTGTCAAATTGGGTAATTATCTATTATTATTATATCTAATTATCACTGAATTTAACTAGCGACACGTTTGTAAATGCTGACTAACATTAACATTCAAATTAACATTATATCATCTATTGTAGCTAGCTTGCTAACGTTACGATGCCGTCAGTCGCCTATAGCTAACGGTAACACATTAGCTATAGCTATAGTTTAGCTGTAGCTGCAAATCAATCCAACGCGGTAGCTAGCTAACAAACTATTGCACAGATTAGATTACAATGCAATTACGTTAAATCAATTTGATGGAGTTGTAATGGTAATGTTAACATTAAATTAAGGACAGTTGCTAGTTACAGTAGCTAACATTAACTAGCTAGCTAACCCTGATAACGTTAGCTGTCTAACATTTTGGACTGGAGAACAGTTATTGTTGCTAGTTATTGAATTTACTCACCATGCATGACCAGCTCATATTGTCATTGTTCATTCCATTAAATAACTAGCTAGCTAACCGTAGCGACATTAGGTTCCGGCGAGATCGATCGAAATGTCTTAGTTTAGGGGGAAAACCCCAAGCAAATGAGACAACGAGTCTCCTGCTCACACAACGTTATCCATCAGTGCAACAAGGGGAACATTACAGATTACAATGTTTCAGATTACAATGTTTCTACCCTATTCGCCATATAATACACGATTTTTGACCAGGGTCTATAGGTTGCTGGTCTGAAGTAGATTACTATGTAGGGAATATGGTACCATTTGGGATGTAACCTCTGTATTCAGGTAGTCGTCGAATGTAAGTGGGAGTAGTGCACATGTAGAAGGAGTATTCAAAACTAGCCCTGCCTGCCGCTCCATATACTTTCACTTTGTCTTCTATATCATATCATATAATGCTTTCCATTAAACTAAAATAATATCATAACTGGCAGGATATAGGCATGCTTCCAATAGGTATTTTTTTCTATATGTATTCATGTGTTTTTCTCTCTCTTCTCTCCATTCCTTCAAGAAGTGACAATCATCCCTCTGACTCCAACCCTTGGTCATCCAAACCTGTTCCTGAAGGTATGTGGTATTGCGTGCGCACACGTCGCATGGCCGTCCATAGATCTGGAAACCATTTAACCTAAACTTTTAAGCTTTTTTGGTCCCATACCTACCATGTTGTAACAGTGTGAACCCACCACACCCACCAATCGGGAACAAGCGTACCTCAAAATTGGGAAATGTGTCTCTTGTCTTGTCTTGCATGCATGTCTGTTTCACAAGTTTAGACAGCACAGAAGTACAACAAAGTAGAGTATAAGAACTGGACAGTACTGGACAAAGTTTTACTTACAAATTGCATCAAACAACAGGTTTTAATCTTGTTTATGGAAAAACTGTTTATAACTGCATTTCATGGTTGCATCTTGCTGAAAATTCTCCACAAGTGTTCTTATTATCTCGACTACCTGTACTGCACTAATTATACTTACCAACCGCATCAAACATGTTTTTAGACCTTGTTTATGGAAAACTTATTATAACTGTATCTCATGGTTGCAACTTGCTGAAAATTGTACACAATACTCCTACCATCTCAACTACACACGTACTGGACAAAGTTTTACTTACAAATGCATCAAACATGTTTTAACCTTGTTTATGGAAAACTGTTTATAACTGTATCTCATGGTTGCAACTTCTGAAAATTGTCCACAGTACTCCTACCATCTCAACTACACAGTACTGGACAAAGTTTTACTGACAAATGCATCAACCATGTTTTAGACCTTGTTTATGGAAAACTTATATAACTGTATCTCATGTAGCAACTTCCTGAAAATTGTCCACGTGCTACCTACCTTCTCAACTACACAGTACTGGACAAAGTTTACTTACAAATTGCATCAAACATGTTTTACATCTTGTTTATGGAAAACTGTTTATAACTGCATTTCATGGTTGCATCTTGCTGAAAATTCTCCACGAGTGTTCTTATTATCTCGACTACCCTGTACTGCACTACATTATACTTACCAACTCGCATCAAACATGTTTTAGACTTGTTTATGGAAACTTATTATAACTGTATCTCATGGTTGCAAATTGCTGAAAATTGTACACAGTACTCCACCATCTCCAATACACAGTACTGGACAAAGTTTTACTTACAAATGGCATCAATCATGTTTTAGTCCTTGTTTATGGAAAACAGTTTAACTGTATATCATGGTTGCAACTTGCTGAAAAATTATCCAGAGGGTTCCTACCATCTCAACTACAAAGTACTGGACAAAGTTTTACTTACAAATTGCA
>NC_036840.1:16576797-16578158 GCF_002910315.2 Salvelinus sp. IW2-2015 | reverse complement strand
CAAAAGTGGACAGAATGAAGAACGAACAAGTTTAACAGAGTATTCTAAAATTCTATACAAACAACCGATCGAGACCGTTGCTGAATTTTTTTAATTGGAAAGGCATTTCTAGCTTAAACGGTGTAGGAGGAGTGTTTCCTCATGATTTTGGCCCTGCAGCGTCAGCGAGTATCTTAGCCAACGGTTCCGTTTTGGAATATCCGTACTGACACAGTTAGCTGGTAGTGAAGAGCAGGTGAGGGGTTGCTTAAGTCGCTCTCCCTCAAGAACGGTAGACCCAATTTAAAAAGTGTTTCCGCTTTGAGAAGCAGAGAAGTGGAGGAAGATTTTAAGCCAAACTATGTTTGTCTAACTGTTTGTTTTTGTGGTCAAAACGACAGTTGTTTGAAAATTAATGAATTGCCTTGCTGCTGACATGATTTACAGACACTTGAAAGAGAGGCGATGGGTTATGAAAATGGCTATAGTTACAGATTGGTAGCCCCGAATAAACATCCGACTTTGTCTATGAAGAGCAGAGAAGCAGGGGAAGATTTTATGWTGCGRYACTTTTTTCCTCAAAAACGTTCCGAAAGTGGTCAAAACGACCGTTGTTTGGGAAAGTTTTAAAAACACGTAGTAATGCAGTTTCAAAAACAGCTGTAATGTAAGTTTCGTATGGGGTATTTTGATTCCGCACACAGCTATGAATAGCAGAGAAGTAGACAAATATCCCAAACACTCTAACTTTTTGTCTAACTTTTAGCAGTATTGGTCAAAATGGACATTGTTTGCCAAAATGGTACAGAAAATTATGTTGGTGCTGTTACTTAAACTGRTGTAACTTTTGATGWGAATATCATTTWTTTCTCCAAACTCCAGATTTGAGMAGCAGAGAAGTAGACGAAGCTAGCAAACTTGACATATTTTGTCTAAGTATTTGCAAAGTACAGTAATTAGCTGATTTGTGTCAAAGGTTGCTTGATTTCAATTACAGAGAATGTCAGTTGGAAGTGATGATGTCACAATGGGGCACTTTAGTGTCTTGAGAAATCCAATGAAAGTGGCTTGAGGACAAAAAGAGGACAAGAAAGTGAATAACGGAAATTAACAGATATCAAAAATTCTATACACAACACGATTCGAGGGACTTGCTCGATTTTGAATGATGGAAAGGCATTGCTAAAGTTAACGGTGTAGGAGGAGTGTCTCCTCATGATTTTGGCCCTGCAGCGTCAGCGAGTATCCTAGCCAACGGTTCCGTTTGGAATATCCGTATGACACAGTTAGCTGTTAGTGAAGAGCAGGTGAGGGTTGCTGAAGTCGCTCTCCCTCGAACGGTAGACCCAATTAAAAAGCGTTTCTGCTTTGAGAAGCAGAGA
>NC_036840.1:16471420-16576490 GCF_002910315.2 Salvelinus sp. IW2-2015 | reverse complement strand
GGCACTTAGGATCTTGAAAATCCAATGAAACCGAAGGAAGGCAAAAAAAAGGAGGACAAGAACAGAGTGAAATAACGGAAAAAGGAAGAATTGCATAACAGAGTATCCAAAAAATCAATACAACAACTCGATCAAGGACGTTGCTGACATGGTGTTGATCTATTGTGTGTAAGCGCCATTTCATAGCTTCAATGGTGTAGGAGGAAGTGTCTCCTCATATTTTGGCCTTGCAGCGTATCCCAGCTAGCACGCCCTATTCGCAGCCAACGTTCCGTTTGGAAGGTATCAGTATTGACACAGAAACTGTAATGAAGAGCAGGTGAGGGTTAATAAATCGCTCTCCCTCGCAGAACAGGTAAACCCAATTTAAAATGTGTTTCCGCCTTGAGAGCAGAATGAAGAAGAGGAAGATTTAAGCCAAAACTATGTTTGTCTAAACTGTTTGTTAGAGTAGGTCAAAACAATAGTTAGTTTAGAAAAGTAGAATGAATTCCTTGCTGCTGACATGATTACAACACCCTTGACAAGTAAGGCGCATGATTCTACGAAAACGGCGATCAGTTACAAAGATAGGTAGCCTCGATTTGAAATGCGACTTTCAGCCTCATATGAAGCGAGCAGACATGCATGTGAAGATTGTATAGTCTTGCGAAATTTTTTCCTCAAAGAAATGTCGTAGAAATGTCAAAACGACCATTGTTTGTTGAAGTTGGGAAAAACACGTGGTAATGCAGTTACAAAAACAGCGGTACCGCTAAGTCCGTATTTGGAAATATTTTGATTCTGCACACAGTCTTGAAAAGCACGCGAGAAGTAGACGAACATCCCATACACTCTAATTTTTTCTAACTTGTTGCAGTATTTGGTCAAAATGACACTGTTCCAGACAATATTACAGAAATGATGTTGTGCTGTTACTTAAACTACTGTACTTTTATGCGAATATCATTTTTCTATCCCAAACTCCAGATTTTTGAATAGTCAGTAGTAAAACGTAAGACAACAGCTGAAAAAACTTGACATATTTTGTCTAAGTGGCTGCAAAGTGGATTTATTAGCTGATTTGTGTCAAAAGTTGCTTGATTTCTCTTACAGAGAATGTCAGTTGGAAGTGATGATGTCACAATGGGGCACTTTAGTATCTTGAGAAATCCAATGAAAGCGGAAGGAGGACAAAAAGAGGACAAGAAAGTGAATAACGGAAAAAGTATAACAGATATCAAAAATTCTATACAAACAACTCGATCGAGACCGTTGCTAAATTGTTCATATTGTAACGGCATTTCTAGCTTAACTGACAACAAATTGTTGCTACATTTTGGAAAAACTTCATCGATTTTGTTTGGAACCAAACGTTGATTGCTTAGGGCTGACAAGATAAAGACAAACTGTGCAGGCAAGGAGATTGAATCTAAAACAAGTGTTACTTATCTTGGTGTGTCCCTTGATCAATCCCTTTCTTGAGACTTGATTACTGCTAAAATTATTTCTAAAATGGCGAACAAATTTAAATGTTTATATCGTTACACTAACTATTTTAACATCAAAGTTAAGACGGGGCGGCAGGTAGCCTAGTGGTTAGAGAAATTAAGATTTCTAGTTCGAATCCCTGAACTCACAAAAAAACTGTCATTCTGCCACTAAACAAGGCTAACCCACTGTTCCTAGGCTGTCATTGTAAATAAGAATTTGTTCTTAACTGACTTGCCTAGTTAAATAAGTAAAAGGAACTGCTTGTCTCAACCTTGATTCAGTGTCATTTTTATTATGCCTGCACTGCTTGGTATAGTGGGCTATCTGCTCTGCTTGGTATAGTGGTCTTGTAAAATCCTAAGAGTAAACAGTACTGCGAGGAGTACGTTTTTTACTGGCATTTGTACTGGTACCTTACTGGCATTTTACTGGTACCTTTAGTTTCTTGAGCCTCCCCCAGGTGATCATGCAAAGAAAAAGTAGAAATATCTTTAAAAAGCAGTCAAATGTTTAAATTTGGACAAGGTTGTATAAGTAAGAGAAACCACTCCACTGCCACTTGATAGATATGATGTGCAATGAATAGATTGTTTTAATGTGAAATTGATATGGTTAATTTTTAAGGTTAGGGAAAAGTGCAGTGAATATAGCCACTTTTTAGGATGTCAATATAAATGAATGTATTTATGGTTGTTTGCAATTTTGTCATCATTATATGTGTTATTGTTTTTACCATTGAGGACCACTTTGGAAACAAGCGTTTTGATGTATACTTTCAAGTGAAATCCTCTGGATCCACATTGTAAATTGTTGTTTAATTATGTCTGCAAGCCCGACGCCGGTACACCTATGACAACATCCAGCTCAAGTGCAGGGCGCGAAATTCAAAATCAATTTTTAAAAAATATTTAACTTTCACACATTAACAAGTCCAATACAGCATTTGAAAGATAAACATCTTGTGAATCCAGCCAATATGTCCGATTTTTAAAATGTTTTACAGAGAAAACACCACATATATTTATGTTAGTTCACCACCAAATAAAAAAGAGGACAGACATTTTTCACAGCACAAGTAGGATGCAGGTAGCATGCACAAGCCAACCTAACTAACCTAGAACCAACCTAAATAACCTAGAAAAAACTCCCTCAGATGACAGTCCTATAACATGTTACACAATAAATCTATGTTTTGTTCGAAAAATGTGCATATTTTAGCTATAAATCAGTTTTACATTACTTGCTACCATCATAGCTACAGTCAGAAATCGCACGGGAGTAGCCAGAGAAATACAGACACCAACGTCAACTACCTAATTACTCATCATAAAACATTTCAGAAAAATATATGGTGGATAGCTAATGAAAGACAAAGATCTTGTGAATACAGCCAATATTTCCGATTTTTTAAGTGTTTTACAGCGAAAACACAATATATCGTTATATTAGCTTACTACAATAGCTAACCACACAGGACAGCATTGATTCTAGACAAACGGTAGCGATAGCACAGTTCGACAGATATATGAAATCGCATCCCAAATTGGTCTTTATCTTTGTTGATCTTCCATCAGAATGTTGTACAAGGGGTCCTTTCTTCAGAACCGTCTTTGTTTGGATCCAGAACGAACTATTTCCCTCTTGAATTAGCAAGCACACTGGCCCGTGCGGCGCTAACCTGTCCTTCTTGAACAAATTCCTCCAAAGCATCACGTCTAAAGTCCCAAATAAATTTCAATAATATAATTAAACTATATTGAAAAAAAACATACTTTAGGATGATATTGTGACATGTATCAAATAAAATCGAAGCCGGAGATCATATTCACCTATAACGACGGTTTTCCAGGAGGCGACTCCAGGTCCAACTTCGCGCCTTCCCCAAAAAAATTATGGCGCACTTCTCACTCCAAGAGGTTTGTATTTCAATCCCAGAACGAGATAATCAAGTCATTTCTGCTCTCACTTCCGCATGACACCCAGGGGAAGGTGTATGACGTGTTTCTACAGTCCTAAGTGACATGCCCTTTTATAGACAAGCTCTTAGAGAGACATCGCTTTTGGAAATCTCACTTCCGGATAGGAAATGGTCTGTAAAAAGAGTTCTGTTTCACTTAGAGAAAATAATTCAAAATCGGTTTTAGAAACTAGAGAGTGTTTTCTATCCAATAGTAATAATAATATGCATATTGTACGAGCAAGAATTGAGTACGAGACCGTTTGAAAATGGGCACCTCTTTCCAGTTATTCAATACGCCCCCTGCAGCCATAACAAGATATGTCTCTTACCCAAAATAAACTCAATTCAAAACTAATTGAAGAGCTTATGACTGAACAAAAATGTAATGTTCATTTGAGAATATAACACAGAAACAGACAAATTAGAAACATTCCCTTCCCCTCTTTATTGCAGGATTGTGATCTGTGATTAAACAACATCAACACTTGTTCATCTTGAATAAAAGTTAAGTTAACAATTAAAACAAGTTTAAATACTGAACATCAAAGAATAAACACTATTTCATACATTTTCAAAGTGTACAAGTAAGCTAACTCATGTATGTAAAAGTTAAATATCTTATTATAAAAAAAGAGGCAATTCCAGAGTTGGCCAACCTCGCTCCACTGATCCCTGATCTACTGGGTGAGCAGACTTCTGTTCCAGCCCAGCAATAGCACACTGGATTATTAACTAATTAGGTTTGATACATTAAATCAGGTGTGTTAGTGCTGGGCTGGAACAGAAGCCTGCACACCCATCAAGGTTGGCCTACTCCAGTTGTAAAAGGTTCATACATTGAGTGTGACTTTAGAACTGTATTTTTGTTCACAAAATGTGCTAATATAGGTACACATATAATCTATGGTATACAATGATGTACCTTTAGTTTCTTGAGTCGTTCGTTGGGACCTCTTCATCTGCAGATAGGGTTTTACGGCTCTCTGTATCTGAGGACAGAAAACATCACAAAAGAAACAGGCTGCATTATACTCAAATTAGACAGCACTGAATATTATGTTGCTATATCCGTCTGTCCTATGTTTGTCTTGCTAGGAACTGGAACTAATAATAATCTTTTCATAATGTCCTCCCACAAAAGGTACCTGCCCTATCCAGAGTAGCCTACTGTCGTGTCTTTGGCTATGCCAGATTAATTGCTATGACATACTATTCTATAAAATAATTTCTCCGTAATTAATATTACCTGAATGAACTAATCATGTAAATGTAATTAACTAGAGAAATAATATTTATAGAGCTGTTATCTTCCGAATAAACTCTTAAAGATTTAGTAATATTTTACATCAATAGCAGTCAAAATTAATCGTCATCTCATTCTGTCTCATATTCTGAAAGTTGTAAATTCTTGGTTATCTGCAAGAATCCTGGCTAACAAGTTGAATCAGCAATACAAAATTGGGTTTAATTATTTATTTACTAAATACCTAACTAATCACACAGAATCACACATACCCAATTAAATCATAACTTGATTACAAATTGCCGTCATAAAGGAAAGCGTCCCTAGCGGGCGGAACAGATATGACAGCTTGTTACACAAAGAAAAGGGGGGAGATTTTAGTGAAAGAGCGGGAGACTGGAACATAGGCGAAGCTGTGCTATCGTAAATACAGTATCTTATGCATTCTAAATTACCGCCCATTTGGAAAAGGAAAATGCAATAAATATTTACTCTGAGCTGCGCTTCAGTAGGTTGGTGGTAGACCGTATCGCCAACCCGAGTCCTCTGTCCTTTGAAGAATGTCTCTGGTGGTCACGTTGGAGTAACGTCGTTGTGTAGTACATTTACATTACATTTAAGTCATTTAGCAGACGCTCTTATCCAGAGCGACTTACAAATTGGAAAGTTCATACATATTCATCCATATTCATCCTGGTCCCCCCGTGGGGAATGAACCCACAACCCTGGCGTTGCAAGCGCCATGCTCTACCAACTGAGCCACACGGGACCACACGGGATACTCGGGCTGTCCTTCCTAACCTGCGTTTGTAGCAGCTGTTGCTAACTCAACGGCTAGGAGGTATCACTTCTGTAGTGAATACGAGTTCAAAGTTCATACCATTTACAACCAAAGTTCATGCTGATGTTGGCTTAGTTCTGAGGTTATTATCTGAACCATTCTGACATCGGATCGTCATCCTAATGTACCCGGAACAGGAAGTTATATTTTTGTCAATGGCTTTATATAGTGGAGGGAGAGGGGTGTGTCTGAAAAGTTTGTAACCCATATCTCTTCACAGGGGCGGGCCACTGGTTGAGCGGAGGCCCAAACTTATGAAAACCCAAATCTCTCATTTGGAAGCTAAAATTACATTTCATCTCTTCACAAATAGTTTCATATTCAAACATTTCAATTAAACAACAATTCCATGTGAATCAGATACCTCTGATGTTTAGACTTTCCACAGTAGAGTTTATGTCATTCTATCATTGATGAGAATGTGTCAGAGGGCAACCGAACTGACATAATATACCTTAAGTACCACCGCATATGTTCAGTTGGTCGGATTACCAGAATATAGTTAATTTCCCCCCAACTTCTGATGTTCCCAGAATCTCTATATTAACCAAGGGGTTTTCTTATGTCACATCAGTAGGGAAGAGGAACGGGGGAGGGGGGAAAGAGGTATTTATGACTGTCATAAACCTACCCCCAGGCCAACGTCATGACACTACTATCCCTTCTCTGACAGCTGGAACTGCTAGGTGCTTGGAAGCTTGGCTTCCCTTGGCATCATGAATACACGCCACTGTGTGTGTATAACTTCTGTAAGTGCCTTTTTACTCTAATGCTCTGTGCATGATATTCCTCCATTCCAGGTACCTCAGAACCTCCCAGGAAGTTGCATTATTAGTCCTGATTCCTGTGACTAATCAATTTGGCTATTTAATATCAGCTACCCAACTTTATAAGGAGTTATCCTGAGCCTATTTGCAATGAGAATCAATAGTTTATTTTCTTTTTCGCCATGATCTGCATGTAAAAAAACATTTACAGATACAAACTTGAAACAATTGATCATGACAATTTAGCCCACGGGGTGAAACTCCTGGACAGTAGTTTTGAGTAGCCTGTGTTGTGACATGACTATCATTAATGTGATGACTGCTACTTATCGAATAATTACCTACTACGTTTAATTATTACTCGATTCAATTAATCATTTAAGAATGAACTCATTAGGAATTTGGGGCACCACATGAAAAGTTTGTTAAACGAGTTAACAACTCCCAAATTAACTCAAGAATATATAGATATCATACCAGTCACTAAATAATCATTTACTCATATCAGTCTCATTCTGAACGTTGTTGACTTCGTAAATCTGCACAATCATACTAATCATTCTGTACCACACAAATTGATTTGATTATTTATTTACTAACAAGTTAAATGATAACATAAGATAACACACACACAACACACACACACAATATAGGTTATTGATTGGAAACTTAGTCCGCTAGGGATTTGTTGTCGTCGTATTAACACAAGATGGAGATTTAAAAAGAGAGCGAGAGAAAAAGAAGCAACACTTGGATACATTTGTAAACAACGCTTAGTTTAGCCCTAATACCTTGCCCTGAACAGCCGTTCCTTTGGGTAAGAAGTAATGTAAGGATGTATTTACGTGTTGAAGGTCTTTGTCGTGTATCTCTGTTGGGCCCTCTTCGGATGGCCTTGTCTTTCATTCTCAGGTATAAGTCTCTGATTGTACACAAGAGGTCACAATGTCCTTAGTTGTCTGTTTACTTGCACTCGTTCTGGACAAGTGGCCTACTGAGGACGGCTAATCAGCCGTGTCAATGATCCCAGAGTGGTGATGAAAGCAGGGTTGGACACGATGATTTGAAAAGATTAACTGGATTGTCCTACTTAAATTCACCTTCTTAGATACAGTACAGTACTACTCAACCATAGCATTGATTGTTAAGAGGTTATTTTGTCTTCTTCAACCTCGTGTTGCATTTTCGGGGTCGCGACTATCTTATCCCACACTGCACCTGTGGTCCGTTTTAGTCTGATATGTTAATTCTTAACTCAAATGCTTTATACCCTCGGGTAAAAAGGGGGCCTTTACATCAGGCTGACACTGTCTGGGTTCCCTGGGGCGTGGCTAGGTACGAGGCAAGGTATCACAACTTACTATGATCTTGTTAGAGAACTAAAATCACAATCTTATTGTCACAATAACGTTCTCTTTATCCTGGATATTTTCCACACAACGTAAAGCATGTAACATGATATACACAGTATGAATACTCTTCAAGTTACAGTGTTTTTGTTATAACGTCTTCATGAAACTTTTAATGGCATCACAAAATAGACATTCATTTTCCATATTCCATCTCTCATCATCCCCAATATTTGGGTGTTGAAATATATTGTCCCAGTGTCCATGGTTTGATGTTGTAGTTTTGGGCGGCAAACTCTTCATAAGACACAAAGACATTCCGATCACCCAAACCAGGCCCCAAAATAAATAGTCTGCTGCCTATGGTTTACGATCGACGTGAGGTGTCATAAAACCCCCACATCCATACCTCTCCCCCCCTGCGGTAGAGAGAGAGCTCTGTGGAGTTGATCTTGCTGATCTTTTGGATCCTCACAGGAGATTCATGCCACCTGATTGTCCATTCCATTTTGTCAATTTTACCTTGACCTGTCCTGTTTTTAGGATATAGTGTTTGTTAACATGTCATTGCATTATTTATTTCATTGGGAACCATTTAGGTTAGGCTATATGATTTGAGAAACGTGCATGATGTAAAAAGTGTCCATCTCATTACATTGTACATGTCATCTCCGGCCTGTAGGCTACAGAAAAGGCAATATAATAGGCTATATCTGCTACATGATTTATGTAAGATAATTTTTTTTACGGAACGTTGGTGTAGCACACAAGCGATGAATCTCTCCAACAGCACCTTGGAGAGGCGCGCTGGGAATGGACAAGCAAAGCATTTGCGCCAGTCGTCACTGCTTATCACAGGGCGGATTCAGCGCTCACCTTAAAAGCCCAAATGCCACTTTTTGAGATAAATTGTCATTGTTTTTCGGCAGAATTATGTGAGGTTTTATGTGTTGTTGGAGGTGCGTCTTGGTCAGTTTAGCTTGTCAATCTGCCGCCATAGGCAGCCGACTATTCCTGACCAATGGGCAGGCCGGCCATGTTCACAGAGATTATGTGGCCCCCACGTGTGGGGAATCTGATTGGTTGTTTACAACACACCTCCTTGTGATTGGTGGATTGTAGCTCACCACGGCCAACACTTGGTCTGCATGGCTAGTGGCTAATGTTAGCCAGCATCTAACTCAGAATAGATTCTCCATATGACATTGAGAAAGAGTGTATTGTGGGTAGTTTTTAAGAGAAGTTAATAAATATGTAAAAACACAAACATAACTATGTTTGGATATAGTTATAGGTAAACAGATCGTGACTACAACTAAGTTACTTCCGAGGGCTCCCGAGTTGCGCAGCAGTCTAAGGCAATGCATCTCAGTGCTAGAGGCATCACTACAGAGACCGGTTCGATCCCGGGCTGTATCCCAACCGGACGTGATCAGGAGTCCAATAGGGCGGTGCACAATTGGCCTAGCGTAGTCCGGGTTAGGCTGGGGTAGGCCGTTATTGGAAAATAAGAATTTGTTCTTAACTCAGTTGCCTAGTTAAATAAAGGTTAAATTAAAAAAATGTAAAAACGTAGTCTTTGACCACACTGTGTTGTTACTTTGCTGCCCCTGCAGCCTACTATGGCTGCAGGGGCAGTATTGAGTAGCTTGGATGAAAGGTGCCCATTTCAAACGGCCTCGTACTCAATTATTGCTCGTACAATATGCATATTATTATTACTATTGGATAGAAAACACTCTCAAGTTTCTAAAACCGTTTGAATTATATCTGTGAGTAAAACAGAACTCATTTTGCAGCAAACTTCCTGTCAGAAAGTGAAAAATCTGAAATCGAGGCGCTGTTCCAGGGCCTCCCTAATCATTTGCTTGAAATCTATTAGTATACATGCACTTCATACRCCTTCCACTAGATGTCAATAGGCAGTGAGAGAAGAAATGGAGTGTATAGCTATATCTATGGTCAAAAGAGAGGTCTTGGAATGACATGACCCCAATTTCCTTTGTTCAGGAAGGCGCAGGAAGTACATCAGCATTGGCTTCTGAAAAGCTTTCGTTATAGACGGCTACTATCTCCGGCTTTGATTTTATTTGATAAATGTGACMATATCATCGTAAAGTATGTTTTTTCAATATAGTTTTATCAGATTATTGAAATTTTTTCGGGAGTTTTGGCGTGTTCCGTTCTCTGCGTTTGGTGACGATGGACAGCTTCGCGCCACTTTGCTAGTTTTGGTTGCTAATTCGAGAGGGAAAAAGGACATTCTAAAACCAAACAGCGATTGTTCTGGACAAAGGACCCCTTGTGCAAGATTCTGATGGAAGCTCAACAAAAGTAGGACCCATTTATGATGTTATTTCCTATTTCTGTCGAAAATGTGTAGTTGTGTTTTCCGCCTTGATTTTGGGCGCTCTCTCGCTATAACGTAAGCTGCATGTCGTACTGAAGTTATTTTTAGAATTCTAACACGGCGATTGCATTAAGAACTAGTGTATCTATCATTTCCTGTACAACATGTATTTTTTAGTAAAGTTTATGAATAGTTATTTGGTCAGAATAGGTGAGTGTCAGAAATATATCAGGAGATTCTGGAAAATAGTTGCTACGTTTTCACAATGTATAACCACGGATTTCAGCTCTAAATATGCACATTTTCGAACAAACCATATATGTATTGTGTCATATGATGTTATAGGACTGTCATCTGATGAAGTTTATGAAGGTTAGTGAAATAATTAATATCTTTTGCTGGTTTTGTCGCTATCGCTACTGTTGCCTTGAATCAATGTAGTTGTGTGGTTGGCTATTGTAGTAAGCTAATATAATGCTATATTGTGTTTTCGCTGTAAAACACTTAAAGAATCGGAAATATTGGCTGGATTCACAAGATGTTTGTCTTTCATTTGCTGTACACCATGTATTTTTCATAAATGTTTTATGATGAGTATTTAGGTATTTCAATTTGGTCTCTGTAATTGTTCTAGCTGCTTCGGTGCTATTTGTGATTGCAGCTGCAATGTAAAACTATGATTTATACCTGAAATATGCACATTTTTCGAACTAAACATAGATTTATTGTATAACATGTTATACGACTGTCATCTGATGAAGTTGTTTCTTGGTTAGTTTGGTTGGTTCTTGGTTAGTTTGGTTGGTTTTGTGGAAGCTACCTGTGCTGTGAAAAATGTCTGTGCTTTTTTGTATTTGGTGGTGAGCTAACATAAATATATGTGGTGTTTTCGCTGTAAAACATTTTAAAAATCGGACATGTTGGCTGGATTCACAAGATGTTTATCTTTCATTTGCTGTATTGGACTTGTTAATGTGTGAAAGTTAAATATTTCTAAAATATTTGGACTGGCTGTCATATTGAGCCCGACTTAGGGCTTGCAGCCCAAAGAAGTTAATAGAATAGAATGTTACAAGGTGTATGACAATATAGTGTCACGATCGTTATATAAATAATCGGACCAAGGCGCAGTTCCACATTTTATTGATCGTGAAACTTCAAAAAAACAACAAAGAAATAACGAACGTGAAAATACGTAGCGCACATACAAAAACAATATCCCACATCGCAGGTGGGAAAAGGAACACAATAAGTATGATCCCCAATTAGAGGCAACGATTTTAGCTGCCTCCAATTGGGAACCATACACATACAGCAACATATAAACACAATGCCTAGAACCCCCCTAGTCACGACCTAAAACACCATAGAGAACCCCGAGGGCTCTCTATGGTCAGGGCGTGACACATAGTCAGACAGCAGAGTCAAGTTTGAAGTCTCTATATGTCAGGGGTATTTCAGGTTATTTCATGATTAGGTGTGCGTTTCTTTTTCTTCTAGATTGTTCTGTTACCCAGTAAACAGCACCCTACGACAAAAAAAAGCTCTAAAACGATGCCGAATGATAATTCTTCTCCTGACACTGGTCAAAGACCCAAACAAGATTACTTTGAATATAGCCAAAGGGAGCGTGATAAGATCATTGCTTCGGAGTCCCTTTTTGACATGCCGGGAGGTAATTCTGACCTCTCGAAATAACTGTTACATTTATCTAAGCGCCAGACGAGAACACTTCTACATATAGTCACTCTTAGTGATTATGTGCGTCAAGGCATTATTCCACGGGGACTCAGGTGGCAAAAAGAACCATCATTGGGACAGCGCACAGATGATTTCTGTGAGCGCTGGTGTGCCATCCTGAACAAATTCTCTATTGATTTAATGACATTAATTGTTGACCAGTTGAAAAAGGATTTTAGTGAAATGGATAACACGATTAAAGACAAACGCACAGCTCTACAAATAGCTGTTAATGATGATGGCATATTCAATGAACTGATGAAAACTAACCAAGCGCTCCAGGACAAGTTGTCTACAGAAATAAAGGAACTTAAAATCAAGAAATTCAACCAAGACAAAAAAGACAAGGCCGAGGATAAAGTCTACTTCTGGAGAAACCCTGACAAGAGAGGTCCTGCTCCTCCTCTCCATGGCAGGCGCAGGAGGGATGCCGCTTACTTCGATCCACCCCCGTCTGATCAACACTCTACAACCAGCGCCTCATCGGCTTCCAGTGGTAGTTTTTTATTCAACGAGAGACTGGACGGACGCAAGGGCGGAGGTGGCCRCAGGCACGCACATCGACGAGATGCCGCAYCCGACRGGGTAAGAAGAAACGACTATCAGAGGCAGAGGAGACCGTTCACACGGTCCCAGAACCCACGGGACTGAGTGTTTTTAATTTATCAAGCAAGATATTGAGCCCTGCCCATGTCTCTTTGCTTAATAAAGGGTTATCTTTTGTGCCTACAACCCAGTGCAACGACTTTGATGTAAAGGTAGACATGTTTAAGTTTTTTAGAAACATCCGTTTAAGGGAATACTTTAGCTCCCCTAATCCTGACATTTCTATTGAACCAGTACGTTGCTCACCTGCACATACTCCGACTCCTTTTAGAAGCAAGAGTTATTTTATACCTCCAAACAATCGCAATCACTCTATCGAGACATGTTGTAGACTTGTTGAAAAGGATGTTGCGCAACTCCTTAAGAACAAACAGGAGTCCAAATCTTTCCACAATTTACCTAAGGATGAAAAACAAGCTTTTCTTGATTTACAATCCGATACCTTAGTCCTTATTCGTCCTGCTGACAAGGGTGGGTCGGTTGTACTTATGGATAGGACAGCTTATGTAAATGAGTGTCATAGACAGCTGCTTGACAACACCTTTTACAAGAAACTCAGAAGTGACCCCACTTCTCAATTTCAGAATACTATCTTAACTGTCCTAGATGGGTATTTAGGTTGTGGTCAGATAACCAAAAAAGAACATGACTTTTTGGCTATTCAACACCCTAAAATTGCCACTTTCTATACTTTGCCGAAATTACACAAGAATGTTACAAAACCTCCAGGGCGCCCTATTGTAGCGGGCATTGATGCAGTAACGGCCCCTCTATCTACTTTTGTTGACTTTTTTATTAGACCACTCGCAGAACAGCTCCCCTCATTTGTAAAGGACACGAGCAGTATGATCTCTATCATAGAATCTCTTGATCCTCTCCCTGAGAATACCTTGTTAGTTACTTTTGATGTTGAGTCGTTATACACAAATATTCCTCACGAGGGCGGTATTGAAGCTATGGAACATTTTCTTCTCCAACGTGACCCTAATAAACTACCTTCCAGTGAATGCATTATAACATTGGCTGAAATAGTACTTACACACAACTATTTCATGTTTCCAAATGATTTCTTTATTCAGACGAAGGGTACTGCTATGGGATCCCCCATGGCTCCTAACTATGCTAATTTGTATGTGGGTTACATGGAGAAACAGTCTATTTTCAATCCTCTCAAAAAAATATTCTTGCCTAACATCATTATTTGGAAACGGTATATTGATGATATTTTTGTTCTATGGAGGGGTGATGCAAAACAGCTTGATGCGTTCCATGCTTTTCTTAACTCCTGTTCTGAGCACCTGAGATTTACTATGCAATCTGATACACGTCAAATCAGTTTTCTTGATCTTCTGATCTTATGTGAAAATAATGTTATATACACTGATCTTTACAGGAAACCTACTGATCGTAACAGTTTGTTGAGGGCTGATAGCTGTCACCCACTTCCCTTGAAAAATAGCTTGCCTTACAGCCAATTCTGTCGAATCAAAAGAATTTGCAAAAAACAATCAGATTTCGACAGAGTCGCAAAGAAAGTTCAAGGAGAGGGGGTACAAAAATGATCAGATTAATATTGCCATTGAGAAAATTCAAAACAAAACGAGACATGACCTTTTTCAAGGGCAGTCTCGCAAAAAGACGCATTCTTGTATTCTAACTACCCGCTATTCAAAGCGCTCTGAACAAATTAAGGGAATCGTTCACAAACATTGGCACATTCTAAAATCCGATGATAGTCTGTGTTAGAATTTATCTTCTTTCAAATACTAAAGCTTAGCTTGATTGAGCTCGTCTGTCAGTGGGAGAGTCCCAAAAGTACTGTACAAACCCTGTCCACCTGACAAGCTCAAACAAACGTGCGAAGAAAACAAATAATATTTGATAACAGGTCTGTTAAATCCAAGTGTGTCTCTTTTGCTACAAAAAACTTGACAGAACTAAATGTAATTTACAAAAGAAGGATTATTTTGTTTTGTTACACAGCTGTGCATGGTGCGATGTTTCATCCTTGGTGTGTGTGTCCCTCTTTCTGTTATAGCATCCCCCTCACAATTCCATGTCTAATGCCCCATACGTCGAACAACCCCCCCACCTGAAAAAATTTAACAAGTGCTGTTTGTGTCACACACACACACACACACACAACACTCACACACACATACATACGCATGCACACAGTTTGCAACAGAGTAATATAGTTTACAGTAGCTAATGTAGTTTACATCAGTAAATGATGCAATTTATGTTAGTTTCTCTGAGAGAACTACCCTCTGAGAGGCTTGAGGTATAGAACTCTTTCTCTGAGCTCTGTAAGGACAGGAACGTAACAGGGAGACAGAACATCAAGATCAGGGCTATTCACTTAACAGTCCTTGCTATAAAACCCTTACTGCCTTAATACCAAAATACTACTGTAGGTAAGTAACCTGAATGGCCCATAGGGCAGGAGTCTATCTCCTGTTTCTGTAGCGTGAGGCAGCTTGATGTACAAGTACACCCCCTGGACAGGACGCTAGTCTATCACAGGGCCTTACCCTCAATCCATCTCCTTAATGCTGAGTGCCAAGCAGAGAGGCAGTGGGGTCCAATTTTTTAAAGTATATAATATGACTCGGCCGGGGTTGATTCGACTGGGATAATTCTAACCCCTAACCTTCCAATCTTAGGGCAGACACTCTTAACCACAAGGTTACCGAGTTACCAAGTACTACTGGTTCGTTTTCAAATCAGGAGGAGCCCATCTCTTTGCACAGCTGGTCACACTAGAGAGTCAAGTCCCTCAGCTCCTGCTACAGTTTCTGGTTTCCAACCCTAGATTCAGATGAACCTCTATGGGCCACTGCTTATACACACAGACCACCCAAACTTAAACATGTACAGTGTACACACCATACATCTAACCCCAACCCATTTCCCATACACACAACAAACGTATAAGCCTGCCCAGAAAACAAATGCACTGACCAGACCCTACAGACCTCCTGGAGAGGGGGAGAGCTGGAGTTATACCAATGTCAATGTCCTCCTGGTAGTTCACCTTAGAACCAGAAATCATCCACCTACTCCATCTCCTTCATTTTCAGCATACTAGACAGTCAGGCAGGCTCTACATTGGAACAAGGTTTTAACCAAACAGACAACCAATTCTGGCCAAGTCTAAACCCAGGCAGTCCATTTGCCATTGCGAGAACAAGCCTCCAATGTCCTTATTAACCCAGCACGCCGTAAGGAAAGTTGGGCTGGGGTAACTGGGTGGAGTAGTAGCTCAGTGTTACATTTCCATTCCTCCTCCCAGCTCCTGTGGGCTGCAGAAGATAGCTGAGCTGCTTGAGCTGGGGCAGCTAGGAGCTGCAGAAGGAGCCCTTGGTCTTATTATAGAGCTGGTGGCCAAAAACTACAGGCTGGAGACACGTTAACGGTAACTCCTGACCCTCCTTTTAGCTAACCCAGATCAGGTGACAGACCAGGAGAAGTCCCAATTGGCACCCTATTCGTACATAGTGCACTATTTTTAACCAGGGCCCATAGGGCTCTGGTCAAAAGTGGTGCACTAGGGTATAGAGTGCCATTTGGGATTGACACCAGCTCTAAAGCAGCATAACACTCAGACTCATAGACCAGAGAGAGTGGTTTGTTTCCCCAGTGGCTTGGAGTGGGTGGGGTTTAAGTTGTGGTCTACTTGTGGTTTACTTATGGTCTGGTTGAAGGTATATGATGGAATGTCCCGAAAGTTACTTTGTTACGATCCAGCTCTGGTATGAAATGTTGCAATAACTCCATACTAATACCAGGTCTCTCTCACTCTCCCTCCCACCCCCGTTCCCCGACCCCCCACCACCTCACTCCAGCACTCCCTTTTTCGGCAACCAGAATGCATGACGTCATTTGGGAACAGCTTTCACTTGCAGTGGGGTAACGGTGTGCCTGCGTGTGCGCGATGAGAAGCCGTCTGTGCGCACCAATCCTATTAACAGATGTATCTCGTGCAGTCAGTTATTGTCTGAGATCTCGAACTGTGATTTCTCCTGTCACGATTTTCGGTGTTCGGTGTTCCTCTCACAATCCCGGACAAGGTGCTGACACCGCGCATTGCAGAACGTCCTCGCTGGAATACGCACTCAGGAGTGGAACTAAAGAAGAAAAAGGCCTTTTGTCTGTCAATTTTTATTGTCGGGTAAAGACGGCGGAGGAATAGAGCAGGATTTTACCAGCGGGGTGTTGGAGCTGCAGCAGCCGTGTTTCAGATCTCTTTGAGCGGGCTAACAGCTGTAACCATGCCGGTGTTCCACACGAAGACCATCGAGGGCATCCTTGAGCCGGTGGCCCAGCAGATCTCCCACCTGGTCATCATGCACGAGGACGGGGAGGTGGACGGGAAGGCCATCCCGGATCTGACCGTTCCGGTGGCCGCGGTACAGGCAGCGGTCAGTAACCTTGTCAGGGTAAGTGCCTCTCTCTCTCTCTCTCTCTCTCTCTCTCTCTCTCTCTCTCTCTCTCTCTCCCCCTCACCACTCAGTTTGGTGTAGTGGTTTTGTATTGTACTGGATGGTAATGAACCGAGAGGAGTTGTGTGGCAAATGAAACGGGAGAGTTGTTATTGTTTATTGTAGTGGTAAACACTTTTTTACAGTGACAATCTAGACAGGCACTGCTGTCACTGTGGACTGGTCAAATGGGGTTAGGCAGTATCAACTCATGTTGAATAAACCTACATCTGTAGCAGAAAGAAGGCAGTGTAAAACAGTGTAAGTATTGTTCATAAAAAATCCATGTCATACAGTAATGTACATTGGAAGAATCTTATCTCTGGAAAACTGAGCTAACAGCAGAATAGCATACCCTTTCAGCACATGTGAATGGCAGTGTACACTGTGGTGTGTGTGTGTGTGTGTTGTGTGTGTGTGTGTGTGTGTGTGTGTGTGTGTGTGTGTGTGTGTGTGTGGTGTGTGTGTGTGTGTGTGTGTGTGTGTGTGTGTGTGTGTGTGTGTGTGTGTGTGTGTGTGTGTGTGTGTGTGTGTGTCGTGCGCGCGCGCGTGCATGTGTGTGTGTGTGTCCCCTCTTCGAGTGAGTCCGTTAGACTTGAGGATTCTGCTGGTTTCCCTCACAGGAACCAGCATTGAGAATGCTCCCTCTTTCCCTCTTGCCCCCTTTCTCTGTCTCTGTCTCTCGTTCGCTCTCTCTCTCCCTTTTTCCTTCCCCCTCACCCTCGCTCTCTCTCCTCTGTAATAAACAGAGTCACGTCGAGTTGTTTTCAGTGAGACAGCAACAGTGGTGTAGTGTTGCCTGGAGAAGTGCATATACTCTAATTTTGCAAAATGATTCCCCAAACGGCCCTCCAAAGGAAAAATGCTCTGTGAAAAAAGTTATATGAGAAACCGTGTCATACAGAATTACTAAAAATAAAAAATTCCACATTGGTAATTCACAGGTAATTCACAACCCAAGTTGTACTGTGCAAGTAGGCTAATTGTAGGTATATTATTGAAACAGATAAATGAGGCTGTGAACTGAGTCAGAAATACATCGGGTTTCAGATTTGTAAATTTTTTCACAATTTATTTTGCTCTCAAAGTCACACTTTTTAATAGAAAACAATAAATTGGATGTTGTAAGTCCATAACATGCTTAAACCACATCAGGACACCAATTTTGAGGTCTTGTGTTTTTGTGTAGTTACCCTTTAATTCAAGTGTGCAGGCACCTAGCTCTGTTGTTTGTATGGTGGTGTTTCTGTAGCACATGAGAGGGAGTTTGCAAAACAAATGGCCACTGGATTGATGCAAATAATCATATCATTCTGCCTGGTAGGAATAGGCTACTCTGTGGCTAGTTTTACATGTCATTTAGAAGGTTTTGGGAAAGCCTCTCCATATACCAGAAGATGGTTAGGCCTATCATTAGCATCACTATATTTGACCTGTTCATTAATTGTTTGAAATCTGGACTTTTTACTTCATATTATGAGGCATGTCTTACCTTGCTTCAATGTAGCCTATAGCCAAAATCCCACCATGGAAATGTAAAGGCAATTATTTTATAAGCACTTCCTCATATGCGTTCTCCTGTTCTATTGGTTTTCTTACAACTTTGGTTCATTGTGTAGCACCCAAAAGCATTATCCTAGTCATATTAGCAACCCATGATAGTTATTGCATATTTAGATCTACCCTCTTTCTAAATTTCAAGCAGATATTTCCATCTCTACCATTAATTCCGCTTGCATGTGCCGTGCGCATTTTAGAACAGTGTTTTCCCTAATTTGGAAACATTTGTGCATACACCTACCGCTATGTGCACATTTCTGCACCTAAAATGTGAAGAAATAATAGTTTATAAAAATAAATAAAGCGAGTGGCACACTCTCCCAGTAATTAATGTATTTTTATAGCTTACAATTTATTCGCCGTTAGTCAGCACCTCTACACAAAATAATTTTCTCTGCGTGTGCGCCAGCTCATGCTTTTTTAAAAGAAGTAATAGTTTACAACATTTTAAGCTAAACATTCTGATCTGTTCCATCAGCCTTTTTAATTGGTATGGCGTTTACCTCCACTACACTACTTTGATAGACACCATGGGGATTAAGTAGTGAATATATGCAATACCCACTGAAAAATAAATGGGCTTATGGCATATACCTGCGTGTACCCTCCACTACACCACTGGACAGCAACACAGAGACTGGCAGAGAGCAGGCTGGGATAGTGTAACGAAGACGCTGAGGGTGGAGAAGCAGGTGCAGGTGGTACGTTTAATAAAACAACAAACATGGAACAAAACAACATAGCAGTGGCGTCTTCACATAAACAATACTGACATGGGGAAAGAACCTAAGGGAGTGCCACATATAGGGTAGGTAATAAGTGAGGTAATGGAGTCCAGGTGTTCCTCATGATGAAGCGCAGGTGCGCGTAATGATTGGTGGCAGGTTTGTGTAATGATGGATGCCAGGACCGCTGGTTAGTTTACCGGCAACGTCGAACGCCGGAGGGAGGAGCTGTAGAAGAAAATCTATCCACAACCACCAAAATGGTGGTGAAATCGTCAGAGGAGGTGAGATCAGTAACAAAGTCATGGATAGATGAGACCAGGGAAGCTGAGGCACGGGAAGTGGAAGGAGTTTCCCTGCTGGAGCGTTAAGGGGGGATTTGGTTTGGGCACATACGGAACAGGAGTTGGCATAGTGAGAGATGGCTCCACACCAACCTACGAGGACCACCCTTGAGGAGAGAGTTGAGAGAAGCGGGGACGGAGCTGAAGTTCCTGATGAAACAGCGGTAGAAGTCGGCAAACCCCAAAACTGTTGTAATCCCTTTATGGTGGTTCCAAGAAAAGTCTCAGTTGGAGACACTGACACCAGAGACCTTTCCTCCTCAGCAGGGTGTCCCCAGGGTTGAGGTTTATGACTATCTAGGGTTGAGAGTGAATCATTTATAAATGTGGTTTGTTATGGTTACAGTAATATCAGAACATATTCTAGTGCCTCATTGAGTGTAGCTCCCAGAGGCTGTGTAACCTGTTGTCACTGTCACAGTCAATGTTGACAGTGGAGATCCAGGTCAGATAGATACTGCTCTTTGCTTAATTGACAGTTATTAGGCTAAAGTGGAGTGATCAATACACTCAACTGATCCTAGGTCAGATCCAGACTATTCTATGCTTCATGGACTGTTTTTACAGTGGAATAATAGTACACCGTTTTTAGGTCAGCTTCTACTCTTTATGCACTGTTACTACTGTGGAGTGAGGGCTCAATACATTACACAGATCCAAGGTCAGCTAGATACTGCAATGAACCTAATTGGACTGTTATTACTGTGTGGAATTAGTGATACATTACACTAAGGGTGTGACATTGTAATACCTAACGCAACAATGCTAACAAATCCCTAACCAAATTTAAATCATAGTGCAGTTATCACAAAACTACCACTAACAGGTTCCGATCATCATCATAAAGGCTAAATATAAATGAAACAAATACCTAACGCAACAATGCTGTAAGTAGGAGGAGATATGCATCTTTCAAATTATTTGCCACGAATATAAAGCTCTCTGCACGTCATCGCCACTAACAGTTGAAAACATTCCAGCGAGTGAGACAGGGAGGCGTCAGCAGCAAAGTCCTGTATGGCATCACTGCAACGAGCCATCACATTGATGAGAAGTGGGACATGAAGTCCCATGTATTGACAACTGAGAACATGGAGGAGAGGCACACAACAGAACCTAAAACGGCCTCCCGAGTGGCGGAGTGGTCTACTAGAGATCCTGGTTCAAGTCCAGGCTCTGTCGCAGCTGGCCACGACCGGGAAGACACATGGGGTGGCGAACAATTGGCCTAGCGTCGCAGGGATGTTCTTGTCCCATCGCGCACTAGTGACTCCTGTGGTGGGCCAGGCACAATGCACGCTGACATGGTCGCCAGGTGTACGGTGTTTCCTCCGACACATTGGTGCAGCTGGCTTCCGGGTTAAGCGGGCAATGTGTCAAGAAGCAGTGCGGCTTGGCTGGATTGTGTTTCGGGGGACACACGGTTCTCGACCTTCGCCTCTCCCGACCCCGTACTGGAGTTGCAGCGATGGACTGTAACGATCAATTGGATACCACGAAATTAGGGAGAAAAAGGGAATATAAAAAATAAAATAACCTAAAATGGCATTAATAACATAATTTCTGAGTGGGTGGGGAGGTAGTGGGTGGGGAGCGGTGTCTGGTAGGTAGTCATGAGTGCAGTAGATTGAACTGCATTGCCCCCTCGTGGTCATACGCAGGACCATATCTGCATTGGGAATTCACATAATTGTATGATTAAAAAAAAAACGTTGAAACAAAAATAATGGCAGTTTAAATATTTCATCTTTTTTTGACATTTGTCACATCCCTACATTACACTGACACTCGTCATAATCTACCTGTCTGGAGTCGATAGAATGAAGAGTGGGACTTCCACAACTCCCTGTCCTCCATTGCAGATACAATCTCCTCCTCCTCCAGTCCCGTGTCACATTTGTGCTGGTCCACATATGTAATCTCTGGCCTGTCTCTGCGAGTTGGAACCATGCAGTGGTTGCTAGAGGATCAGATCACTTGCTGGAGTGTCCTTCTGCCTGTAAACATGTCTGGTAAACCATAATATTTTCTGTGCCGTTATGCAATGTTACTGTGAAATGATCAATACATTGATTACACTGATCCTAGGTTAGCTAGAGAGTGTTCTGTCCTAACTGGACTGTTACTACTGCGGAAAGCAGGGATTTCTGTCAGCAACTACAGAACTAAAGTTGATTTTATACAGCTTCAGATTGGCGACATTTGGTCGCCTGTGATCCCACGGCCAACAATTGACTAAACAGTAATATTTTATTTAGTCTATATCTATTGTTTACCTCAGGGATGGGTAACTTTGATGGGGGTGGAGGCACTCGTCATAAGGGGCCGCAGTGGTACCCACATCCATACCCACACATGCAGTCTGAGCCAGCCCTAGCGTTTTGGGTGCCCTAAGCAAAACAATTTAGTGGCCTCCCTTTTGACAGCAGAAAGAAATCATCTATGTTTTAGTTAATTTCCTGCAATTCTACACATTTTGCCATGGGGCAGAATGAAGATTTAGCAATTTCCGAACAAATTTCATGCAATTATACTCATTTTGCTATGGGGTGGAGAGAAACATTTGCGGTTTTGAAGATAATTTCCTGCAATTCTACACATTCTGCCATAGGGCGGAGAGAAATGTTTGCAGTTTTTAATGATATCTGAGTGAGAGTGACTAACAAAATCAATGGGAGCTTCCCGGTCGGTAATTTGACCATGATTACTACAAGTTTGGATAGCTGCCTAGACTAATTTAACAATCTAAAAATGCTTAGCTGACATGAGATAATTGAGTGAATGTCAGAGACTGACATAAGAAAAAAACTGCTGATGCACAACCAAATTCTGAAATTGCACGTTGTGTGTTCAACTATTCTAACTCTTAACAGTAAGTTGAGACACCGACTGATTTGGGGGGGGAGTTGACCCGCAGTTGTCCATCCCTGGTTTACACGATCTTGGCAACAGATGGTTCATTACCCTAACGAGAAACGTGTATTTTGCGACATGTGGAAGGGGTTTGATAGGTTTAGATTTTTTTTGAGGGACACACACAGTACACACACATATACACCACTGACTAAGTTAAATTATATTGAGTTTCCTTTCCGATCTGAGGGTTGCTCAGTGTTTATTGATCCTGTGGTAAACGCCTCCTCCCGCAGTACGGAGCAAGCTAATGCTAAATCCAGAAACCACTCAACATTAATTATATATTAAAATGGCTAATCGACACTAAAGGCACTCAGTGTGTTTGTGTAAGTGTGTTCCTGTGGTCCTGGGGTCCAGCAAAATTAAGACAATTTATACAATTTTAAAACGTTACAATACATTCATAGATTTCACAACACACTGTGCCGTCAGGTCCCTTCTCCACCACTACCACATATCTACATTACTAAATCCATGTGTATGTATAGTGTGTATGTTATCGTGTGTATGTTATCGTGTGTGTGTGTGTTGTGTGTGTGGTTTGTGTGTGTGTGTGTGTGTGTGTGTGTGTGTGTGTGTGTGTGTGTGTGTGTGTGTGTGTGTTGTGTGTGTGTGTGTGTGTGTGTGTGTGTGTGTGTGTGTGTGTGTGTGTGTGTGTGTGTGTGTGTGTGTGTGTGTGTGTGTGTGTGTGTGTGTGTGTGTGTGTGTTGTGTGTGTGTGTGTGTGTGTGTGTGTGTGTGCGTGTGTCTGTGCCAATGTTTGTGTTGCTTCAGTTTCTTGATGTGGAATAGAGTTCCATGAAGTCATGGCTCTATGTAGTACTGTGTGCCTCCCATAGTCTGTTCTGGACTTGGGGACTGTGAAGAGACGTCTTGTGGGGTATGCTTGCGTGTCCGAGCTGTGTGCCAGTAGTTTAGACAGACAGCTCGGTGCATTCAACATGTCAATCAATACCTTTCATAAATAAAAGTAGTGATGAAGTCAATCTCTCCTCCATTTTCAGCCAGAAGAGATTGACATGCATATTATTAATATTAGCTCTCTGTGTACATCCAAGGGCCATCCGTGCTGCCCTGTTCTGAGCCAATTGCAATTTTCCTAAGTCCTATTTTGTGGCACCTGACCACACGACTGAACAGTAGTCAAGGTGTGACAAAACTAGGGCCTATAGGACCTACCTTGTTTATAGTGTTGTTAAGAAGGCAGAGCATCACTTTATTATAGACAGACTTCTCCCCATCTTAGCTACTACTCAACATGTCAATCAATGTACCAATTGACTGACATGTTTGACCATGACAGTTTACAATCTAGGGTTACTCCAAGCAGTTTAGTCATCTCAACTTGCTCAATTTCCACATTATTTATTACAAGATTTAGTTGAGGTTTAGGCTTTAGTGAGTGTTTTGTTCCAAATACAATGATTTTAGTTTTATAAATATTTAGGTATATCTTATTCCTTGCCACCTGCTCTGAAATGAACTGCAGCTCTTTATTGAGTGTTGCAGTCATTTCAGTCGCTGTAGTAGCTGATGTGTATAGTGTTGAGTCATCCACATACATAGAAATTCTGGCTTTACTCAAAGTCAATGGCATGTCGTTAGTAAAAATTGAAAAAAGCAAGGGGCCTAAACAGCTACCCTGGGGATTTCCTGATTCTAACTGAAATATGTTAGACAAGTAAGTCTTCATCCACATTATAGCAGGGAGTGTAAAGCCATAACACATATGTTTTTCCAGCAGCAGACTATGATCAATAATGTCAAAAGCTGCACTGAAGTCGAACAAGACAGCCCCCACAATCATTTTATCATCAATTTCTCTCAGCCAATCATCAGTCATTTGTGTAAGTGCTGTGCTTGTTGAGTGTCTTTCCCTATAAGCATGCTGAATTTCTGTTATGAGTTTGTTTACTGTGAAATAGCATTGTATCTGGTCAAACAATTTTTTCCCCAGAAGTTTACTAAGGGTTGGTAACAGGCTGATTGGTCGGCTATTTGAGCCAGTAAAGGGTGCTTTACTATTCTTGGGTAGCGGAATGACTTTAGCTTCCCTCCAGGCCTGAGGGCACACGCTCTCTAGTAGGCTTAAATGTAAGATGTTTTTTACTGTAAAATAGCATATGTATGTGCAGTGTGTGTGGGGAGATACAGTCTTTTCAAAAACGATAATTTTTAAAAGTTGTCATTTCCATTATTACGTTAGAAAAGAAAAATTACCATTATGGATGTTACACCCTCTGTATGGATGTTATAGTTTAAAATGGACATTCAAATCTTAAAGATTTTTTGATTAAATTCTATCATAACACATTTGTTGTCATCTGGAATGTTTCTAAAATGTCAGCAGAAGTCATAGTACCTTAGGACGATATAATTACAGGTAGCCTGAATACCGCATAGGCTAAGGCCATACACCACACCCTAATAGGGTAATGTTTTCTCTTTATAGTGCCACACAAGGACAGGCCAACAATATTTTGGGTATGAGATTGTTCTGGAAATTCTCACATAGAAACATTATTGGGAGGAAGGATGTTTGACATGCTTTTTACATGTCACTTTTACAATATTTTAGGCCCTTTTTAGACCTATATTTGCCTCCTGTGATCCGTAAACCATACATGATACAGACATCATCTTGGTGTTATACTCCTTACAGTGTGCTCTCAAATATTGAGTATTTCGCGATACAACAATATAAATAATAATATTAATATCCCAAAGGCAGCCTTTTTGATGTTGATTTACATTTTTTTACATAGTGTTCGGAACAATATATTCTTCAAACACGTCAAATTTCCAAAGTGGGCTCTCTGGTACTTTTGAAGATATAACCCATTTCATACATAGACATTGACAATATAGGTCATTAACCATTCAGCAAATCACCAACAGAGGGAGTTTGAATTCATTTTCCCATTCACTTTTTTGGTGGTGCTCATTAGTAGAAAGCCCACTCTGAAAAGTTGCTGTACAGAGTATATTGTAGAGTAGAGTATATTAGAGTATATTGCTTCAAACAATGTCTAAGAATAAGCAAACTCAAAAAGGGTACTTTTGAAATGTACTTATCGAAATAACGTTTTTAATTAAAATATGTCAGTCATTGTTTTAATATGTTGGTAGCCGGTTTATAAAAGCTATAAGCCGTAGTTGGTTAAAATATGTTTAATAATCTACATTTATCAGTCTGACTCCAATTTAATATAAAGGTTTATAGACATACTATTTTAGCAAGAGACCCTTTTCGTGACTAACAGGTCAAGCCATGCAGCAAGCTTGGGCATCACCAGACTTGACACAACATTTTTTTTAACGTGTTTAAAATGAACCTTTATGCAATTAACAAGAGGCTAGACACAAAGAGCATTAATTAATTAATTAATTGTGTCAGTTTTAAGCAGAGGTGTCAAGTTGGTACCCCAAGAATACAATGTGTGTGTAATTAACTTTAATAAATAAGAATTTGCCAATTCTAATTTATGAAAGTAGTCAATCAAAGAGGTACTCTATGAACGAGGAATGCATTCACTCAAATCAACTAATAGATGTATTAGTCAAGAATAAACGAACTCTCAAACAATAACAGTGTACATGGAAGACATTATACAGCATAAAACAGAGTCAATTACTATCAACTAATAAGACTTCAGAGATTAATCTCTAAGAGAGAAGGTCTATGTGTGTCTGTACACACAAGGGGCTTGCAAATAAGGTCTCAATTAACTAAAGGAGACACAATCCTTTTAACTATGAAAAACGGAACTCCTGGCGAAAACATAAGGAAGAAACATCACATACGGATTGTAATCTAATTACATTCCTACAATGTTACGACAGGACACAGGAATGCTCCTGTCTGATAAGCGGTTAGCCCAACAGACAAATTCAACCCGGTCTCTCTGAAAAGATATCAACCAGACAACATACAATGCAAGTCATGTCAAAATATTCAGCTCTTTATGAGCTATTAAACAAATCCAAAAATGACAATAAAATTCATCAAAATACATTGACAATGTCAGGTCCAGTTTTAATACATTTCAGCCTTGAGGGCACAAGGAGGCATATGGAGTCTCCTGTACTTCGTGGGAAAGTCCCGCCATGTGGAGAAAGTGCAAACACAGGTGTGCCTTGCTCTTTTAAGTGTTAAAACACAATAAATTATCTAGATAATTCCATGAGTTGTGATTGACCACACGCTGGTCTCCCACGCCAGCAAGTCGCCAACGTAGTCTTCATCACATTCCAGGATGGCCATCCTCTCTCCCCTACAAAGGCGCCTTCACGTTGTGCCTAAGAACAGCCCTTGGCCATATACCACACACCCTCATGCCTTATTGCTTAAGTATAGCCCAGGAGGTGCTTACATGGCAGCCATCAAGCTATGTGATGTAATTCTCAAGGGTTCATGATGTTTAGTGGTTGAAACATCGATTGCCAACCTTTGTCTTTATATCTGTACACTGAGTATACCAAACATTAGGAACACCTTCCTAATATTGAGTTGCACTGTATACTCAGTGTAGTTCTAGTGATGTATATGCTGCACTACATTACTCATGTATCCCTGCTGTTGATGTTTTTGATACTGACACACCAATCTACTGTAAACTGTCAACCCCTCTTCCTGTTCTTATATGTGTATGCGTGTGTGTGTGTGTGCGTGCATTCTTGCATGTGTGCGTGCATGCGTGTGTGTGGTGCATGCATGTGTGCGTGTGTGGTGTGTATGTAGGTGGGAAAGGAGACTGTTCAGACCACAGAGGACCAGGTGATGAAGAGAGACATGCCTCCCGCCTTCATAAAGTGAGTCACGCCTCTTACATTGACCTCTGATCTACTCCTGACCCCCTAACCTCTAACACTAACTATTGGGACGGATTTCTAGGGGTTTGCAGTGTGTACTGTTCAGCCAAACAGCAGTATTCATTGATCAGTAAAGTACCAGAGAGAAACACAAAAACCAACAGGACAAGGGGACTGGAGGGCTGAGGTTTACACCCCATGTCAAATCAAACTTGATTCATTCTTACAAAGCCTAATTATACATATTTTATACCATACCTTTTAGCCTTGGTAGCCTTCAGTTTCAGAGGCCTTCGTCTTTATAGTTTATAAATGGTTTAGTAATGATGCCCTTCTCTTGTGTCAGTGAGTGATGTTGCTCTCTTCTCCACCCATCTGGTCTTTTTGTCTCTGCGTCTGTTTCTCTCTCTCTCATCGGTGGAGGAAATAGTAATTATAATTCGTTTTAGGTTTGCTTAGCAGGATGTGAACTCTGTCTGTCTGTTGGTGATGTAATTTAATAACAACAGGCCTGACTGGACTGTCTGTTTTGCCTGAGAATGCTCTGCCCAGAGGTGTATACTGTAGCTGTGCTCTGTCTTCTACTGTGAGTCTGTCTATCAGTATGTTAGTTCTGCTGTGTGGTTCTGTCTGTCTGTCCAGAACTCTGCTGTGGGGTTCTACTGACTGTCTGATCTGATCTGCTATGCTCAGTGTCCAGAGGAGAGTGAGCGTAGATTAGACTCTGACTCTGTTACTCAGCAGTCCTGCTGCTACCTCTCTCTCTTTTTCACTCTCTGTCTCTTCTCGCTCCTGGTGACTGCTGTAGGAGTAAAGTTAGATCTCTTCACATGAGAATTCCACAGCGCAGTCCCATGCAGACACACACACACACACACAAACTGGCACTGCATCATAAATATAATTCTCAGTGCTCAGCAGGGGTTATGAGGGAATGTGAACCCTGCTATATTTAGTTCTCTTTGCAGAAAATTGATACTCTGGCCAATGAGGGCTCAACCCATTGATACTGTAACCAATGAGGTAACAGGAAGGCCCTGTTCCAATAGTCTTAAAATTCTCCCTCCTTACCTTTCTTCAACCCGTACTTTATTTAATCTTTCCGTCTTTCATTGCTTCCTTCCATCCTTCGTTCTCTGGGCTGTCAATAATAATTAATGTTATATATCCAGTACTGTAGGTAAATTGTTCTAAGTTGTATCTATGTTCTAACAGTGGAAGATGTCTGTTTTAAGAGGGTTCTATGGTCTGTGTTCTAACAGGGTGGAGAACACCTGTTCTAAGCTTGATCTATGTTCTAACAGGGTAGAGAACACATGTTGTAAGCTGGTTCTATGGTCTATATTCTAACAGGATGGAAAATGTGTGTGTTCTAAGCTGGTTCTATGGTCTGTGTTCTAACAGGGTGGAGAATGCGTGTTCTAAGCTTGTGCAGGCAGCTCAGATGTTGAAGGCGGATCCCTACTCGGTTCCTGCCAGAGACTTCCTCATTGACGGTTCTAGAGGAATCCTGTCTGGAACCTCAGACCTGCTGCTCACTTTCGACGAAGCTGAGGTGGGAGTGGGGGGGGGGTGTGTGTGTGTGTGTGTGTGTGTGTGTGTGTGTGTGTGTGTGTGTGTGTGTGTGTGTGCGTGTGTGTGTGTGTCGGCAGCAGTGTAATAGGCATCACACTGTTTTATCACCAGCTGCCCTGGTACTGAACGACCACAACTCCCCTCGATCACAAGACTTACATCACAAGACACACACACACATGCAGGGTTCAAAAGGACAGATGTAGGTACTTAAAAGTGGTACTTCTGTTGTGAAACTGTATTTACAATCACAAGCAACAACATCCATTAAGTGAAACTGTGTCCTGATTCTCAACCCTTCTCCTAGTGTGCACTTGCAAGCATTGGCTGCAGGGAGTTTCTCCACTTAAATCAATGAAGAAATCCATGGAGAATCGGTCAAAGTGAATATGTCCTATTATACTGAGCAAAAATATAAACGCAACATGTAAAGTGTTGGTCCCATGTTTCATGAGCTGAAGTAAAAGATCCCCGAAATGTTCCATACGTACAAAAAGCTTATTTCTCTCAAATTTTGTCCACATATCTGTTTACATCCCTGTTAGTGAGCACTTCTCCTTTGCCAAGATAATCCATCCACCTGACAGGTGTGGCATATCAAGAAGCTGATTAACTTCTCTGGGGCAGGTGGGACGCAAACGTCCCACCGGCCAATAGCCAGGGACAATACAGCGCGCCATATTCAAATAACATGATATAAAAATCCAACTTTCATTAAATCACACATGTAAGATACCAAATTAAAGCTACACTCGTTGTGAATCCAGCCAACATGTCAGATTTCAAAAAAGCTTTTCTGCGAAAGCATAAGATGTTATTATCTGATGATAGCAAAAAAGTAAACAAAGAGAGAAGCATATTTCATCACTGCAAGCACGACACAAAACGCAGAAATAAAATATAAATCATGCCTTACCTTTGACGAAAATCTTTTGTTGGCACTCCAATATGTCCCATAAACATCACAAATGGTCCTTTTGTTCGATTAATTCCGTCGATATATATCCAAAATGTCAATTTATTTGGACCGTTTCATCCAGAAAAACACAGCTTCCAACTTTCGCCAAGTCATACAAAATATATCAAAAGTTACATGTAAACTTTACCAAAACATTTCAAACTACTTTGGTAATACAACCTTAGGTATTTTTGAACGTTGATAATCGATCAAGACGGGATGATTTGTGTTCAATACAAAAAGAAAACAAACTGACGCATCTTTTTTTGTAACGTGACTCTCTCAAAATATTTACTTCATGTGACCCTCATTTACGATAGCCCTACTTCTTCACTACACAAAGGAATAACCTCAACCGATTTCCAAGGACTGGTGACATCCAGTGAAAGCGGTAGGAACTGCAAGCAAGTCCATTAGAAATCTGGTGTCTCTAAAAAAACTAATTGAAAAGACAGTGACATCAAAAAAATACAAATTCTGAATGGTTTGTCCTCAGGGTTTTGCCTGCTACATAAGTTCTGTTATTCTCACAGACATGATTCAAACAGTTTTAGAAACTTCAGAGTGTTTCCTATCCAAATCTACTAATAATATGCATATCTTATATTCTGGGGATGAGTAGCAAGCAGTTGAATTTTGGCATGCTATTTTTCCCGAAAGTGAAAATGCTGCCCCCTGCCCTCAAGAAGTTAAACAGCATGATAATTACACAGATGCACCTTGTGCTGGGGGACAATAAAATACCCCTCTAAAATTGTCATACAACACATATGTCTCAAGTTTTGATGGAGTGTGCAATTAGCATGCTGACTGCAGAAATGTCCACTAGAGCTGTTGACAGGGAATGTAATGTTAATTTCTCTACCATATATCAGGTATGAAGGTAAGACCCAGATGCAGACAACGTCGAATTAACAATGATTTAATTATCCAACAGGGGCAGGCAATAGACAGGTCAAGGCAGGCAAGGGTCAGAAAACCAGAGGTGGGGCAACGGTACCGGACGGCAGGCAGGGTCAGGGTAGGCAGAGGTCAATAGTCCAGAGGTGGGGCAAAGTTACAGGTCAGCAGGCAGGCTCAGGGTCAGGGGTAGGCAGAGTGGTCAGGCAGGCGGGGTCAGAGTCAGGACTGGCAAGGGTCAAAACCAGGAGGGCGAGAAAAAGAGAGACTGGAAAAAGCAGGCGCTGAGACACCAAAGCACTGGTTGACTTGACAAACAAGACGAACTGGCAACAGACAAACAGAGAACACAGGTATAAATACATAGAGGATAATGGGGAAGATGGGCGACACCTGGAGGGTGGTGGAGACAATCACGAAGACAGGTGAAACAGACCCATCCAACGTTGTTTTAGGGAATTTGGAAGTACGTCCAACTGGCCTCACAACCGCAGGCCACGTGTAACCACACCAGCCCAGGACCTCCACATCCAGCTTCTTCACGTGTGGGATTGTCTGAGACAAGCCACCCGGACAGTTGATGAAACTGTGTGTTTGCACAACCAAAGAATTTCTGCACAAACTGTCAGAGATCGTCTCAGGCAAGCTCATCTGTGTACTTATTGTTCTCACCAGGGTCCTGATCTGACTGCAGTTCGGCATCATAACTGACTTCGGTAGGCAAATGCTCACCTTTGATGGCCACTGACATGCTGGAGAAGTGTGCTCTTCACGGATGAATCCTGTTTTCAACTGTACGGGGCATGCTTTTTCTGATGTCAACGTTGTGAACAGAGTGGCATAAGCTACGGACAATAAACACAATTGCATTTATCAATGGCCATGTGAATGCACAGAGATACCGCGAAGCAATCGCGAGGCTCATTGTCGTACCATTAATCCGCCGCCATCACATGATAATGTTATGCATGCATGATAATGAATGGCCCCATGTCGCAAGGGTCTGTACACAATTCCTGGAAGCTAAAAATGTCCCAGGTCTTCCATGGTCTGCATACTCACCAGACATGTCACCATCCATTGAGCAGGTTTGGTATGCTCTGAACTGACGAGTACGACAGCGTGTTCCAGTTTACGCCAATGTACAGCAACTTTGCACAGCCATTGAAGAGGAATTGGACAACATTCCACAGGCCACAATCAGCATTTGGGTTAACTCTATGCAAAGGAGATTTGTCGCGCTGCATGAGACAAATGGTGATCACACCAGATACTGACTGGTTTTCTGATCCACTGCCCTATCTTTTTTTAAGAGGTATCTGTGACCAACAGATGCATATCTATATTCCCAGTCATGTAAAATCCATAGATTAGGGCCTAATGAATTTATTTAAATTGACTGATTTCCTTATGTGAACTGTAACTCATTAAAATCTTTGAAATTGCTGCAAGTTGCGTTTATATTTTTGTTGGTCAGTCCTGTTGGGTGTGCTGTGGTGTCACACAGCTAGATGGGTTAAAGGTTAGAGCCAGGGGGTTAGAGATAAGGTCAGGGTTATGGTAGCCTCTGCCGATACCCCAACAACTGGACGCTTTTGGACGTTAACAAGGCGACACTCCATCTTATCTCCTCCAATGTAGAAGAGAACCTCCCCCAACAGTTTTTTTTCATCGCGTCAAGACCAGTATGTAGGGGATCTAGTTTCAGGCGTTTATTTTACGCCTGCCATAACCATTAAGGTTATGGTTAAGAGTTGCTGTAGCTTAACTAGATGCTATCTGTTGTGTACATGAAAGCTCATCCAAGTGTGTGTATTTGTGTGTGTGTGTGTGTGTGCACGTGTGTTTTACATTTTTCTTTAGGTGCGTAAGATCATTCGTGTGTGTAAGGGGATCCTGGAGTATTTGACTGTAGCTGAGGTGGTAGAGACCATGGAGGACCTGATCACCTACACCAAGAACCTAGGACCAGGTAACCTCACCTGTAGGCTCTGACCCTTAACCTCTGAACTAACCTCTAACCCTGATCACCTATACAAAGAAACTGGGACCAGGTGACCTCACCTTAAGCCTCTGTCCCATAACCTCTGACCTCTAACCCAGCTGTTTCCAAACGTTTCCGTTCTGGGAACCACCAAATCACCATCAAAAGTTCATGAGGACCACCATTCGTGGAGTCTTTTTATTTATTTTATTTAGCCTTTATTTAACTAGGCAAGTCAGTTAAGAACAAATCCGGGGTAGGTCAAATTTAGAGTATTTTTTCTCAGTGAAGGTAATAGATTAGAGCCCTATTATTATTAACAATTTGAGTTGTGAAAAGTAACGTAAAAGTAACGTTAAATTGCTTAAAATAACTTTAATACTGTTATTAATTTTGGAAGAAAAAGAATATTGACAAAATAAAATAAAATCTCTAAAAAATGCGGACCACCAAACCACAGGTTGAAACTCTAACCTTACCTCTAACCCTGATCACCTACACTAAGAACACCAGGTAACCTTTGACCATGAAGATAATTGGTTCAGGATATTTTTCACTCCGTGTTGTGATTGGCTACAGGTATGACTAAGATGTCTAAGATGATTGAGGAGCGACAGCAGGAGTTGACCCATCAGGAACACAGACAGATGCTATTCAACTCCCTGAACACTGTCAAACAACTACTGCCTGTACTCATATCAGGTCGGTCGGTCTGTCAGACTGTCTGTCTCTCTCTTTCTCCCCCTCTCTCTCTGTTGGTGTTTGTGTGTGTGTGTGTGTGTGAATTTGCTCACCTCCATGAACACTGTCAAACAACTATTGCCTCTTCTCATATGAGCTCTGTCTCTCTGTGTTTATTTGTGTGTGTCTGTCTGTCTTCTCTGCACACTCCTCACACACACAGCCGCCCAGCAGATACCAGATGTGTCATAGCAGCACTGATAATTGCAGTGGTAATTAGAACTTGGCTCTGGCAGAATGACTCCCAGCCCACCATTTCTCTATACACACTCACTCAGGCTCTCATTCTCTCAAAGATACACACTCACGCACACACACCCACTAGTCCATGTACTCTGCAGTAATTCCCATCTCTCTCTCACCAGCCATAAAGATCTTTGTAGCGACTAAGAGCACACATAGTGCTGGGGTTGATGAGGCAGAGAGAAACAGATGCTTTACGTTTGAGAAGATGAGTGCTGAGATTAGTGAGATCATCCGAGTCCTACAGCTTACCACCTGGGATGAAGACACATGGGCCAACAAGGTACACACACACACACACAGGTAAACACACACACTTCACCCCCTGACTCCCCTTCCAGACACACACTAGTCTCTGATAGTCCCTCCCTTCCCATGTTCCTCTACACTAGACGCAGCATTTCCTAAACCAGGGGTGTTCCTATCCAGGTCTGGTGGTCTGCTGGTTTTTTCTCCCTGGTAATTATTTGATTGACCAGAGAGTCCACTCGCCTGGTTTTCCAAATCTGAATTAGTCCCTGAATAGAGGGTAGGGTGAACATCAGCAGTACTATTGACCTTCGGAACTGGATTGGAATAACCCTGTCTTAATGCATACTTCACTTTCTCTCTTTAGTTTCCACTCTTTTCTTCTGTTGGGCTTCTGTTATAACTATTTTCTTTTTCTTTTCTTTTTACTCCCTTCATTCTTTTCCTCCCTGTAGAAGGTAAGCCTGTCTCTTTCCCCTCTGCCATGCTGCAGTGTGTGTGTGAGAGAGAGTGAGAGCGTGAGTGTGTATGCGTGTGTATACATGTGTTTGTGTGTGTACGTCTGTAAATGCTGTGTGAGGAGAGTGGGAGCGTAAGTGCATGTGTGTGTGTGTGCATGTGCGTGTGTGTGTGCGTGTGTATTACTGCTCTCTTTGTGTCTCTCTAGGACATTGAGTGTATGAAACGTTCTCTGGCGGTGATAGAGGCTAAGATGGCCCTGGCGAAAGGCTGGCTCAAAGACTCCCATGGACAACCAGGTACACACACACATATCCTATCCATAATCCTATCCGCCATGGTCTAGTGATACAGTCTACCCAAATACCTGCCTGCCCCATCATCCTTATAGTGACATCCTCACAATACTAGCACTGCACTCCTTATGATTAATTCATTGTGTGTGTGTGTGTGTGTGTGTGTGTGTGTGTGTGTGTGTGTGTGTGTGTGTGTGTGTGTGTGTGTGTGTGTGTGTGTGTGTTTGTCCTGTGTGTGTGTGTGTGTGTGTGTGTGTGTGTGTGTGTGTGTAGGCGAGCCCGGGGATGTAGCGGTGCGTGTGATATTGGATGAGGCAGGGAAGGTAGGAGAACTGTGTGCTGGAAAGGAACGCAGAGACGCACTGGGAACAGCAAAGACTCTGGGACAGATGACCGACCAGGTCACAGAGCTACGTGTCAGGTACTGTGTGTGCGTGTGCTTGTTCGTTGTTATAATAACAATGTATAAGCCTTTCCAATCTCGCATGATAAGGCTTACATTATGTTATGCAGGGATGCACCGATATGACATTTTTGGGCCGATACTGATATCCAATATTTTCCTTGCCAAAAAACCCGATACCGATATAAAGAAAATGTGCGGCCCTTTTAAGCATTCTAGCAGTAAAATAGTTGAAACACACACACTGACAATTTTTTTKGGGGGGGGGGCATTTACATATGTCCCCATTACCAGTAAAACATAATCAAAACCTATTTATTTCACGTAGTTGCTGTGCTGTTTCATTTGTTCAGTCGTTTAATTCTCAACCAGGATTTCATCATACATGTCAAGCAGTGAAGTCTCAGCTCTGTCTGTCCATGGCCTCTTCTGTCATATGGGTCCTCTTCTTCTGTGCGCACTGTCACTGTATCCGTTTCCATCTTGCCCAGCTATGTCTGTAACATTTCACATAAACCCTGTTTCTTGTCTGCATCGAAGTAGCGGTCCTTGTACTTAGCATCAAGCATGGTGGTGACACAGTAAAGAGGTTCAGAGAGAATGCCACTGAATCGCTTGTTCACAGCCTCTAGTAGACTACTTTTGCAAGTTTTAACCCCACGGTCTGTCAGCAGTTTTGTTGAGCAGGCGTTTCAATGCCATGACAGWGGRTATCACGTCTGCTGCAGACGCAGTTGATGAGCTTATTTCTCGAGTCAGTTGTTCGAATGGAGCTAAGAGTGTGTTCATGTTTTAAACATGTTCTCAAATGCCATTGAAATGGCAGCAGCGGTATGAGAACCAGCACATTCTTGAGCATTTTCTCAGTACGAAATCCTCACCGACCCACTGTGCTGTCAGACTCAGCATGCTCATGGGGTTGACATCGCTGGTTCAAATGTCAGTCGTGAAGCTAATAGCAGTGACACCCATAGCATGGATGTGCGTTTCAACAATACTGTGTAACTAGGACAAAAAGGCTTCTCAACAGTTTTTACCCCCAAGCCACAAGCCACAAGACCCCACCCAACCCTTATTTTACGCTGCTGCTACTATGCATAGTCACTTTAACTATACATTCATGTACATACTACCTCAATTGGCCCGACCAACCAGTGCCCCTGGGCTATCTGCATTTTGTCCCATCCACCCACCACCCGACAACCCCTCTTTTACGCTACTGCTACTCTCTGTTTATCATATATGCATAGTCACTTTAACCATATCTTCATGTACATACTACCTCAATCAGCTCGACTAACCGGTACCTGTTAATAGCCTCGCTACTGTATATAGCCTCGCTACTGTTATTTTTCACTGTCTTTTTACTGTTGTTTTTATTTCTTTACTTACCTATTGTTCACCTAATATTTTTTTTGCACTGTTGGTTAAGTAAGCATTTCACTGTAAGGTCTATGTGACAAATAAACTTTGATTTGATTAACTCCGGTAGGGCAACATCTGAAAAATAGCGCCAACTTGATMATGTGTATCAAGGCTCGAGGTGCTCGACCAGTTGGTGAAAGCCAACATCATCCACGACAGAGAATGGTTGATTGTCAAGGGCTTTTGTTCTAAGTAGTCGCTGAACATCTGGGGGTGATGTACTTTCAAATGAGTAATTAAGTTTGTGGTATTGAAAGATTTCACTTTCTCCCCTTCTTGGGAAATAATAGTAGCACAAACGTTGCATATGGCCTTTTTGTTATCTTCCTTTGAAACTTCAAAATAGATCCACATAGCAGACATTGTGGGCTAGGTTAGGAATGCTGTATTTTTCGTGGCGTCATTACGTAATCTACCTATGTTATATAAGTATGCACATCAGCTTTGACATCGGTTTTGCACATCGGCATTAAACTAGACATCGGGCCGAGGCCAATGTTGGCATTTTTAGCTAATATCGTCCGATTCCGATATACTTACCGATACATCGTGCTTCCCTAATGTTATGTCTATATGTATCAACATTTCAACTTTCTAATGGCTGGTATTTAGTTGGGATCATGTTGAGTTGATTGTAACACATTATAAGGGTGTCGTACATGGTCATGACAATCTTACAATACATTAAACCTGCTAAGTGTTAAAGTGTGTGTGTGTGTGTGTGTGTGTATAATCTCCTTCTGTAGAGGACATGGTCCGTCTCCACCATGTGTTCAGCGGGCCGGTCAGTGTTCTCAGGGTCTGGACCTGCTGCTTGGGAAAGTGGACAGCGCCACCCGCAGGCTCGAGGCTTTAACTAAAGCTAAACTGGCATTCGCTAGGAGACTGGATGCTGCCCAGGTCAGCACACACATACCAATATTTGACGTTTTGTTTCTGGGTTGGTCGAAATATCAGATTAAATATTAAAAGGACAAAACCTAAAATGTCAAGTATGTGTGTGTGCCTCATAGGCATGGCTGGCAGATCCTAATGGGGGTCCAGAGGGTGCAGAAAACATCAGAGCCTTGCTGGCCAATGCCCAAAACATTGCTGACTTGTGCGAAGACCTCTTCGAGAGAGACGACATCCAGAGATCCATCAATGAGATTGCGGGGCTCACCGCACGACTAGTGGAGCTACGCAAGCGGTACATTTTTTTGTTTCTTTGTTGTTGCCTGTTTTTTCAAGCGTGTAACTGTTGTTGTCTATTTTGTATTGTGTGTATCTTTTGTCTGTTTGCAGGCCATACTATGGGTAACTATGTTGTCTGTTTGCAGGCCACACTGTGTATAAATGTTGTCATCTGTGTGATTGTCAGTTTGTCAGTTTTAGGCACATGCTGCAACCTCATGCCACCAGCATGTTCTGCCTACCCAGGAAGCCCTGTCTGGCTGGGTCTGTCTGCCCACTAGCAGGTTCAACACATGTGGAGTGGACACGTGCACACACACGCCATCTTTTCTTTGGGATGGTTTGGAGACAGTACAGATGAAAAAGTCAACAGTAGACAAGACAACAGAGTTTAAGAACAATTTGATTGATCTGAATTGCCTAGTTTTAAAGCGCCTGCTGACGGCTATTGACATCTTGGGGTGTTTTCACACAAGTTTTTGTGAACTCAGTGCAGTTCGCTTTTTTTGTGCAGTGTGAACACTCCAAAGGAACTCAGACCCCTCAAAAGAGCGCCCGAAAGGAATCAAACTGAGACTATCTCAGAGGTCTGAGGTGGTCTGAGTTCGGTTCGCTTGAATTCTACAGTCCGGTTCCATTTTTTGGGGGCAATGTGAACACAAAGAGCCCCAGGTTCGCTTGTAATTATTCCCATACCACACACTAGACTACTGCAACACAATTTCCCCTGCCATAAACCCTTTCACATTGGTGTCACAAAAGAGTGAAGATGATGATATGCAGGTTCACTGAAAAAACATGTGCTGTTTTTGGATAGGCCTATTGATTAGCGAGGCACAGAAATTCCAAAATATGTATGGAGTTTTTAGTTCAATTCATTTGTTTTCAATATGTGATCTTTAGGCAAAGAGAGCTTCATAAGCTGTTTATTTGTGGGGTTTGAATAGTGTGAGAAGACACCAACATATTTGGTGAGAATCCCAACATAGAAAAATCTATTCCAGCTCTTAAAGGGGCAGTAGCCTACATGGGGTGTGCAATTTTCAATTACAACATTATTTAATCTACAGTTATTCTTCAGCTATGTTTTCTGTTACCAATAATATGTACATTTTAATAGGGCTGGTCGTTATACCGTATTTTACGATATACCGGTATTGAAGCACTGACAGTTTTTTTTCTTTCTTTACCTTCTATAACCCTATTTGAATGTTTGATTTGATAAATGGTATACGCCGTGTGTAACGTCCATTTTTATAGTTTACTTCTCTACTTGAGTCCGCTCTCTCTTTCTCCATGCTGCTTTCCACATAGACCTAGCCCCGCCCTATGTCACACAAGGAGCGCATTTGTTGTTCCTCGACCATGAAACAGTTGCGTTCAGTCTGCATGGTCAATGCAGCACATGTGACAATGTTGAAGACAATGCTGCTGTTTTCACTTTGCTTCTTAATATAAATCCACTCGCATTCTATAATTACGCGATAAATTTGTGTTTCTTACATCTGCAAACAGCTAGTTTGTCTTTTCTTAGCAAGTTGGGCCTAAACTTTATTAGCCACTAATGCTAATCGCAAGTTAACAGGCTAGCTACCTAATAAATGTCAGTGGTGGAAAAAGTACCCAAATGTCATACTTGAGTAAAAGTAAAGACACCTTAATAGAAAAGGACTCAAGTAAAAGTGAAAGTCACCCAGTAAAATCGTAATTGAGTAAAAGTCTAAAAGTATTTGGTTTTAAATATACTTACGTATCAAAAAGTGAATTAGTGTGAATTAGAAGTAGCTAAAAAAAAACATTCAATGTAGACAAAGATTATAGGGTCCCCTAGGAAACACTTTGTATTTGTATTTTGTGTGTTTATTATAGATCCACATTAGCAGCTACTCTTCCTGGGGTCCAGCAAAATGAAGGCAGTTAATTATTATTTTTTAACATTTCAATACATTCACAGATTTCACAACACACTGTGTGCCCTCAGGCCCCTACTCCACCACTACCACATATCTACAGTACTAAATCCATGTTTATGTATAGTGCGTATGTTATCGTGTGTGTGTGTGTGTATGCATGTGTCTGTGCCAATGTTTGTGTTGCTTCACAGTCCCCGTTGTTCCATAAGGTGTTTTTTTTTTAAATCAAATTTTACTGCTTGCGTCAGTTACTTGATGTGGAATAGAGTTCCATGTAGTCATGGCTCTATGTAGTACTGTGTGCCTCTCATAGTCTGTTCTGGACTTGGGGACTGTGAAGAGTCCTCTTGTGGCATGTCTTGTGGGGTATGCATGGGTGTCCGAGCTGTGTGCCAGTAGTTTAGACAGACAGCTCGGTGCATTCAACATGTCAATACCTCTCATAAATAAAAGTAGTGATGAAGTCAATCTCTCCTCCACTTTCAGCCAGGAAAGATTGACATGCATATTAGCCAGCTGTGCTGCCCTGTTCTGAGCCAATTGCAAATTTCCTAAATCCTATTTTGTGGCACACAAACGTCTGAACAGTAGTCAAGGTGTGACAAAACTAGGGCCTGTAGGGCTTGCCTTGTTGATAGTGATGTTAAGAAGGCAGAGCATCGCTTTATTATAGACAGACTTCTCCCCATCTTAGATACAATTGCATCAATATGTTTTGACCATGACAGTTTACAATCTAGGGTTACTCCAATTTGTCATGTGCGTCGAATACAACAGGTAGACCTTACAGTGAAATGCTCACTACATCCTATGGATTTGGATACTGCTTTAAAGCAAATATCTGCAGCGTTAGTAAAGATGTGATCAATACATGTTGATGATTTAATTAATGTGCTGTTTGTAACTACCCTGGTAGGTTGACTGACAACCTGATCCAGGTTGCAGGCACTGGTTACAGTTTAAAGTCTTTTTCTGAGTGGGCAGCTTGGTGATAGCTAGTCAATATTTAAATCACCCAGAAAATATACTTCTCTGTTGATATCACAAACATTATCAAGCATTTCACACATATTATCTAGATACTGACTGTTAGCACTTGGTGGTCTATAGCAGCTTCCCACAATAATGTGCTTTAGGTGAGGCAGATGAACATGTAGCCATATTACTTAAACAGTATTTAACATTAGATCGTCTCTAAGCTTTACAGGAATGCTTGATAATGCTTAACCGCAACACCACCTCAGTTGGCATTTCTGTCTTTTTGGTAGATGTTATAACCATGTATTGCTACCACTGTATCATCAAAGGTATTATTTAAGTGAGTTTCAGAGATAGTCAGAATATGAATATCTTCTGTTACAAGCAAGTTATTGACTTCATGGATCTTGTTTATTAGGCTACATATGTTAATATGGGCTATTTTTCGCACTTTTCTGGGTTGCTTGATTGTTTTTAATGCTTTACTGGGAAGCTTATCAGAGGTTTACTTACTCATGTTATTTACATTGGACCTGATAGTGCAGGGTGGGCTGCATAAAGTGGTCTTCCTACTATTGCACACCGCCTCAGTGCTAACAGTGTAACTCTGGTTCATAGGCTCATGATTACGGCTTACGATAGCTGTAGGATAAACAGATGTATTCGGTGCAATTAGGGGTACATAAATTAAATTATTTACATTGTGTTTGCCAATGCCCCTAAGATCATGTACATTTGATGCAGCATTATGACGACTCATTGTCACAATGGTAGTGGTTAACTGAGCTGGTCTTGGATCATTTACCAGTCATTGTTTCAACGCAGCCTTGAAATGCGTGGACAGAGTCCAGGAGCCAAGATGATTTGTATTTTTTTATTTAACCTTTATTTAACCAGGTAGGCCAGTTGAGAACAAGTTCTCATTTACAACTGTGATATGGCCAAGATAAAGCAAAGCAGTGCGACAAAAACAACAACACAGAGTTACACATGGGATAAACAAACATACAGTCAATAACACAATAGAAAAGTCTATATACAGTGTGTGCAAATGTAGTAAGATTAGGGAGGTAAGGCAATAAATAGGCCATAGTGGCTAAATAATTACAATTTAGCAATTAAACACTGGAGTGATAGATATGCAGAAGATGGTTGTGCAAGTAGAGATACTGGGCTGCAAAGGAGCAAAAAATAAATAACAATATGGAGATGTGGTAGTTGGGTGGGCTATTTACAGATGGGCTATGTACAGGTGCAATGATCAGTAAGCTGCTATGACAGCTGATGCTTAAAGTTAGTGAGGGAGATATACAGTGGGGAGAACAAGTATTTGATACACTGCCGATTTTGCAGGTTTTCCTACTTACAAAGGATGTAGAGGTCTGTAGAGGTCAAAAATCCAGAAAATCACATTGTATGATTTTTAAGTAATTAATTTGCATTTTATTGCATGACATAAGTATTTGATACATCAGAAAAGCAGAACTTAATATTTGGTACAGAAACCTTTGTTTGCAATTACAGAGATTATACGTTTCCTGTAGTTCTTGACCAAGTTTGCACACACTGCAGCAGGGATTTTGGCCCACTGCTCCATACAGACCTTCTCCACATCCTTCAGGTTTTGGGGCTGTCGCTGGGCAATACAGACTTTCAGCTCCCTCCAAAGATTTTCTATTGGGTTCAGGTCTGGAGACTGGCTAGGCAACTCCAGGACCTTGAGATGCTTCTTACGGAGCCACTCCTTAGTTGCCCTGGCTGTGTGTTTCGGGTCGTTGTCATGCTGGAAGACCCAGCCACCGGACCCATCTTCAATGCTCTTACTGAGGGAAGGAGGTTGTTGGCCAAGATCTCGCGATACATGGCCCCATCCATCCTCCCCTGAATACGGTGCAGTCGTCCTGTCCCTTTGCAGACAAGCATCCCCAAAGAATGATGTTTCCACCTCCATGCTTCACGGTTGGGATGGTGTTCTTGGGGTTGTACTCATCCTTTCTTCTTCCTACAAACACGGCGAGTGGCGTTTAGACCAAAAAGCTCAATTTTTGTCTCATCAGACCACATGACCTTCTCCCATTCCTCTCTGGATCATCCAGATGGTCATTGGCAAACCTCAGACGGCGCCTGGACATGCGCTGGCTTGAGCAGGGGGACCTTGCGTGCGCTGCAGGATTTTAATCCATGACGGCGTAGTGTGTTACTAATGGTTTTCTTTGAAACTGTGGTCCAGCTTCTTCAGGTCATTGACCAGGTCCTGCCGTGTAGTTCTGGGCTGATCTCTCACCTTCCTCATGATCATTGATGCCCCACAAGGTGAGATCTTGCATGGAGCCCCAGACCGAGGGTGATTGACCGTCATCTTGATCTTTCTTCCATTTTCTTATAATTGCGCCAACAGTTGTTGCCTTCTCACCAAGCTGCTTGCCTATTATCCTGTAGCCCATCCCAGCCTTGTGCAGGTCTACAATTTTAACCCTGATGTCCTTACACAGCTCTCTGGTCTTGGCCATTGTGGAGAGGTTGGAGTCTGTTTGATTGAGTGTGTGGACAGGTGTCTTTTATACAGGTAACGAGTTCAAACAGGTGCAGTTAATTACAGGTAATGAGTGGAGAACAGGAGGGCTTCTTAAAGAAAAACTAACAGGTCTGTGAGAGCCGGAATTCTTACTGGTTGGTAGGTGAATCAAATACTTATGTCATGCAATAAAATGCAAATTAATTACTTAAAAATCATACAATGTGATTTTCTGGATTTTTGTTTTAGATTCCGTCTCCCACAGTTGAAGTGTACCTATGATAAAAAATTACAGACCTCTACATGCTTTGTAAGTAGGAAAACCTGCAAAATCGGCAGTGTCTCATACTTGTTCTCCCCACTGTAAGTCTCCAGCTTCAGTGATTTTTACAATTCGTTCCAGTCATTGGAAGCAGAGAACTGGATGGAAAGGCGGCCAAAGAGGAGTTGGCTTTGGGGGTGACCAGTGAAATATACCTGCTGGAGCGCGTGCTACGGGTGGGTGCTGCTATGGTGACCAGTGAGCTGAGATAAGGCAGGGCTTTACCTAGCAAAGATGTATAGATGACTTGGAGCCAGTGGGTTTGGCAACAAATTTGAAGCGAGGGCCAGCCAACGAGAGCATACAGGTCGCAGTCGTGGGTAGTATATGGGGCTTTGGTGACAAAACAGATGGCACTGTTTTAGACTACATCCAATTTGCTGAGTAAAGTGTTGGAGGCTATTTTGTAAATGACATCGCCGAAGTCAAGGATCGGTAGGATAGTCAGTTTTACGAGGGTGTGTTTGGCAGCATGAGTGAAGAATGCTTTGTTGCGAAATCGGAAGCCGATTCTAGATTTAATTTTGGATTGGAAATGCTTAATGTGAGTCTGGAAGGAGAGTTTACAGTCTAACCAGACACCTAGGTATTTGTAGTTGTCCACATATTCTAAGTCAGAACCGTCCAGAGTAGTGATGCTAGATGGGCGGGCGGGTGCGGGCAGCGATCGGTTGAAGAGCATGCATTTAGTTTTGCTTGCATTTAGTTTTGCTTAAGAGCAGTTGGAGGCCACGGAAGGAGTGTTGTATGGCATTGAAGCTCGTCTGGAGGTTTGTTAACACAGTGTCCAAAGAAGGGCCAGAAGTATACAAAATGGTGTCGTCTGCGTAGAGGTGGATCAGAGAATCACCAGCAGCAAGAGTGACATCATTGATGTATACAGAGAAAAGAGTCGGCCCGTAAATGTAACCCTGTGGCACCCCCATAGACTGCCAGAAGCCCGGACAACAGGCCCTCCGATTTGACATACTGAACTCTATCTGAGAAGTAGTTGGTGAACCAGGCGAGGCAGTCATTTCAGAAACCAAGGCTGTTGAGTCTGCCGATAAGAATGCGGTGATTGACAGAGTCGAAAGCCTTGGCCATGTCGATGAATATGGCTGCACAGTATTGTCTTTTATCGATGGCAGCTATGATATCGTTTAGGACCTTGAGCGTGGCTGAGGTGCACACATGACCAGCTCGGAAACCAGATTGCATAGGGAAGAAGGTACGGTGGGATTTGAAATGGTCGGTGATCTGTTTGTTAACTTGGCTTTCGAAGACTTTAGAAAGGCAGGCTAGGACAGATATAGGTCTGTAATAGTTTGGGTCTAGAGTGTCACCCCCTTTGAAGAGGGGGATGACCGCGGCAGCTTTCCAATCTTTAGGGATCTCAGACGATACGAAAGAGAGTTTGAACAGGCTAGTAATAGGGGTTGCAACAATTGCAGTGGATAATTTTAGAAAGAGAGGGTCCAGATTGTCTAGATGGACTTCGTCATTCCTATAGAGTATCTTCTGTTTCCAGAAGGTGTCAAAGTTATCAATAAAAGTGACTCCATCAGAGCTAGAGTAGTCTTTTAGCCAGCTTGTCCACACTTTGGTTCCTACCCTGTCACACTATCTCCTCCCTGACATTTTCATTCGTTGTCATGTCAAACAACACTATTATATTAAGTGCCCACCTTTTATGGCTGCAGTCCCGTTAACGGGATCGATATGACAACAGCCAGTCGAAGTGCAGGGCGCCAAATTCAAAAAACAGAAATCTCATAATTAGAATTCCTCAGACATTCATGTGTCTTATATCATTTTAAAGGTAATCTTGTTGTAAATCCCACCAAAGTGTCCGATTTCAAATAGGCTTTTCAGCGAAAGCACTACAAACGATTATGTTAGGCACCACAAAACCACAATAACCACAGCCATTGCTTCCAGCTAAAGATAACTTTCACAAAAACCAGAATAGAGATAAAATGAATCACTAACCTTCGATTATTCTCATCAGATGACACTCATAGGACTTCATGTTACACAATACATGCATGTTTTGTTTGATTAAGTTCATATTTATATTTAAAAAATCTGAGTTTACATTGAGGCGTTAGATCACTAGTTGCAAAAACATCAAGTGACTTTGCATAGCCACATCGTTTCAACAGAAATACTCATCATAAATATAAATGATAATACAAGTTATACACATGGAATTATAGATAATCCTCTCCTTAAGCAACCGCTGTGTCAGATTTTTAAAAAACTTACGGAAGAATAAACCATCAATAATCTGAGACGGAGCTCAGATGAATAGCCAAATAGCCTCCATGTTGGACTCAACAGAAACCAGAAAATACATGATATATGTTTCCTTACCTTTGATGAATTCATCAGAATGCAGTCCTAGGAATCCCAGGTCCACAATAAATGCTTGATTTGTTCGTTAATCCGTTATTTACAGTGGGGAAAAAAAGTATTTAGTCAGCCACCAAATGTGCAAGTTCTCCCACTTAAAAAGATCAGAGAGGCCTGTAATTTCATCATAGGTACACTTCAACTAACAGACAAAATCAGGAAAAAAAATCAGATTTTTAATGAATTTATTTGCAAATTATGGTGGAAAATAAGTATTTGGTCACCTACAAACAAGCAAGATTTCTGGCTCTCACAGACCTGTAACTTCTTCTTTAAGAGGCTCCTCTGTCTCCACTCGTTACCTGTATTAATGGCACTGTTTGAACTTGTTATCAGTATAAAAGACACCTGTGCCACAACCTCAAAGTCACCTCCAAACTCCATATGGCAAGACCAAGAGCTGTCAAAGAACACCAGAAACAAAATTGTAGACCTGCACCAGGCTGGGAAGACTGAATTACAATAGGTAAGCAGCTTGGTTTGAAGAAATCAACTGTGGGAGCAATTATTAGGAAATGGAAGACATACAAGACCACTGAAATCTCGATCTGGGCTCCACGCAAGATCTCACACCGTGGGGTCAAAATGATCACAAGAGGGTGAGCAAAAATCCCAGAACCACACGGGGGACCTAGTGAATGACCTGCAGAGAGTTCGGACCAAAGTAACAAAGCCTACCATCAGTAACACACTACGCCGCCAGGGACTCAAATCCTGCAGTGCCAGACGCGTCCCCCTGCTTAACCTCTAATTCCTCCCAAACCCGGATCCGGGAGCACCCCCCACAGTAAAAAAGCTGACTAGCATAGCTAGCATAGCGTCACAAGTAAAACTAGCATCTAAATATCATTAAATCACAAGTCCAAGACACCAGATGAAAGATACACATCTTGTGAATCCAGCCATCATTTCTGATTTTTAAAATGTTTTACAAGGAAGACACAATATGTAAATCTATTAGCTAACCACGTTAGCAAAAGACACCACTTTTTTTACTCCATCAGTAGCCATCACTAATTCGACCAAATAAAGATATAAAATAGCCACTAACCAAGAAACAACTTCATAAGATGACAGTCTGATCACTATTTATTGTATAGCATATGTTTTTTTAGAAAAATGTGCATATTTCAGTATAAATCACAGTTCTATATTGCAGCTGCACATCTGAAATAGTGCCGAAGCTGCCAGAATAATTACAGAGACCAACGTCAAATACAAAATACTCATCTTAAAACATTTTCGAAAAATACACAGCGTACAGCAAATTAAACCCAACATCTTGTGAATCCAGCCAATATGTCAGATTTTTTAAGTGTTTTACAGCGAAAACACAATATAGCATATATTAGCTTAGCACAATAGCCAGAAAACACAAGCAATTTACCAGCAGGCACAGGTTAGCGATCGTAACAATACAGCAAAAGAATATAATTTTGGACTAACCTGATATATCTTCCTCAGATGACAGTCCTGTAACATCATATTACACAATGCATATAGGTTTTGTTCGAAAATGTGCATATTTAGCAGCACAAATTCGTGGTTATACAATGTGATCAGTGGCAACAGGTCATGCATTCTGGCCGGCCATCTTGGAAAGGCACCTAATCTAATCAATAAATAATCGTAAACTTGACTAAAAAATACAGGTTGGACAGCAAATGAAAGATGCATTAGTTATAATGCAACCGCTGAGTTCGATTTTTTAAATTAACGTTACTAGACATACAGTGTGCGTTACAGCCAGACTAGTGCCGCAATAATGGCGGACAAATCCGTTTACATTTTCCCACATAAATACGGAATAAACATCATAATAGCTCTTACTTTTGGAGCTTCCATCAGAATTCGGGCAAGTGTCCTTTGTCCAAAAGAATGTTGCTTGGTTGTAAAACGTCGTCTCCACTTCGGAATTACAGCTAACAATAGCTATGTGGCCACACATGCCCAAATCCTCAAAAGGCAATACTAAGGAAATCCGAAAATAGCAATATACTCGCATAAAGATATAAACTCGGTTTAAAATAACTTCGTATGATGTTTCTAACACTATATCGAATTAAATTACAGACGGATATATCTAAGGCTGATAACTGAGCGTTTCAAAATGCCATCCTGAGTCTTGCTTTGCGTAATGACGAATGTCGAAAAGAGAGCTCCCTTCGTTCCTTGGCTTTTATAAGGTTTGAGATCTACGTAGAACTCCATTCCACTTCTCATTGGTTACTGACATCCAGGGGAAGGCCATAGGACCCATGGATACATACAGAGTCTTAAAACTGATCTGAGAACAGAGCCTCGTTTTCAGACCTTCGCAGTTCCTGTCATGAATCGCTGCAGAAAGAGTTATGGTTCACCCACAGACATATTCAAACGGTTTAGAAACTAGAGATTGTTTTTATCCAAATAGTAATAATAATATGCATATTGTACGAGCAAGAATTGAGTACGAGGCAGTTTAATTTGGGAACGATAAATGTCAAGTTGAAACGCACCCCCTGTAGTGTCAAAGGTTTTAAGCCAGTAAATGTCCAGCCCGTCTGAAGTTTGCTAGAGAGCATTTGGATGATCCTCAAAAAATGCAAAAAGAAGAAGATTCGGGATGAATGTCAGATGGTCAGATGAAACCAAAATATAACTTTTTAGTAAAACCTCAACTCGTCGTGTTTGGAGGACAAAGAATGCTGAGTTGCATCCAAAGAACACCATACCTACTGTGAAGCATGGGGGTGGAAACATCATGCTTTAGGGCTGTTTTTCTGCAAAGGGACCAGGACGACTGATCCGTGTAAAGGACAGAATGAATGGGGCCATGTATCGTGAGATTTTGAGTGAAAACCTCCTTCCATCAGCAAGGGCATTGAAGATGAAACATGGCTGGGTCTTTCAGCATGACAATGATCCCAAACACACCGCCCGAAGCATTTCAAGGTCCTGGAGTGGCCTAGCCAGTCTCCAGATCTCAACCCCATAGAAAATCTTTGGAGGGAGTTGAAAGTCTGTGTTGCCCAGCAACAGCCCCAAAACATCACTGCTCTAGAGGAGATCTGCATGGAGGATTTGGGCCAAAATACCAGCAACAGTGTGTGAAAACTTTGTGAAGACTTACAGAAAACGTTTGACCTCTGTCATTGCCAACAAAGGGTATATAACAAAGTATTGAGATAAACTTTTGTTATTGACCAAATACTTATTTTCCACCATAATTTGCAAATAAATTCATTACAAATCCTACAATGTGATTTTCTGGAGAAAAAAAATCTCATTTTGTCTGTCATAGTTGAAGTGTACCTATGATGAAAATTACAGGCCTCTCTCATCTTTTTAAGTGGGATAACTTGCACAATTGGTGGCTGACTAAATACTTTTTTGCCCCACTGTACGTATGTATGCCTCTTGTCCAGATGGGACAGGGCAGTGTGCAGTGTGGTGGCGATTGAATCGTCTGTGGATCTATTGGGGTGTTAAGGAATTTGAAGTGGGTCTAGGGTGACAGGAAAGGTATAGGTGATATGATCCTTGACTAGTCTCTCAAAGCACTTCATGATGACAGAGGTGAGTGCTACGGGGTGATAGTAATTTAGTTCAATTACCTTTGCTTTCTTAGGTACAGGGACAATGATGGCCTTCTTGAAGCATGTGGGGACAACAGACTGGGATAGGGAGAGATTGAATATATCTGTAAACACACCAGCCAGCTGGTCTGCACATGCTCTGAGGACACAGCTAGGGATATCATCTGGGCCGGCAGCCTTGCGAGGGTTGACGTGCTTAAATGTCTTTCTCACGTTGGCCACGGAGAAGGAGAGCCCACAGTCCTTGATAGTGGGCAGCATCGGTGGCAGTGTATTATCCTCAAAGCGAGCGAAGTTGTTCAGCCTGTCCGGAAGCAAGACGTCGGTGTCTGCGACGTGGCTGGTTTTCCTTTTATAATCCGTGATTGTCTGTAGACCCTGCCACATGCGCCTCGTGTCTGAGCCGTTGAACTGGGACTCAACTTTGTCCCTATACCGACATTTAGCCTGCTTGATTGCTTTGCGGAGGGAATAACTACACTGTTTGTATTCTTTCATATTCCCAGTCTTTCCCTGGTTAAATGCGGCAGTCCGCATGATCAAAACAATCTTGAAGCGTGGATTCCGATTGGTCAGACCAGCATTGAATAGTCCTTACCACGGGTGCTTCCTGGTTGAGCTTCTGCCTATAGGAGGGAAGCAGCAAGATGGAATCGTGGGCCGATTTGCCGAATGGAGGACGGGGGAGGGCCTTGTATGCATTCTGGAAGGTAGTATAACAATGCTCAAGAGTTTTAGCAGCGCCAGTACAACAATCAATATGTTGATAGAATTTCAGGAGCCTTTTCCTCAAATTTGCTTCATTAAAATCCCCAGCTACCATAAATGCAGCCTCAGGATATGTGGTTTCCAGTTTGCATAAAGTCCAGTGAAGTTCTTTGAGGGCCGTCGTGGTATAGGTTTTTGGGGGGATATAGACCGCTGTGGCTATTATTGACGAAAATGATCTCGGGAGATAGTACGGTCGGCATTTGATTGTGAGATATTCTAGGTTGGGTGAACAGAAGGACTTGAGTTCCTGTATGTTATCACAGTTACACCATAAGTCGTTAATCATAAAACATATACCTCCACCCTTCTGCTTCCCGGAGAGATGTTTGTTCCTGTCGGCACGATGTACTGAGAACCTGGTTTACAGAGTCAGACAGTAGATCTTGAGAGAGCCATGTTTCCGTGAAGCAGCGTAAGTTACAATCCCTGGTGTCTCTCTGAAAAGCAACTCTCGCCTTGAGCTCATCAACTTTATTATCCAGAGATTGGACATTAGCGAGTAAAATACTCGGGAGCGGTGGATGGTGTGCACGCTTCCTAAGTCGGACCAGAAGACGCGTATCTCTCCTCCGCCAGCTTTGTTTTGGGTCAGCCTCTGGAATAAGTTAAATTGCTCTGGGGAGAGCAAACAAAGGATCGTGGCATTGTATGAAGAGACGGAGAAACCCAACAATGCACTTGATTTACGAAGTCGTAATCCTGGTTGTAATGCTGGAAGTTTTGGTGAGTTACCGCCGCTCTAATATCCAATAGTTCTTCCCGGCTGTATGTAATGACACAAAACAATTCCTGAGCTAATAACGTAAATAAGAGCAGAAAAACAAACAAAATACGGCAGAGTTTCCTAAGAGCTAGTCGCGAAGCTGCCATCTCCGTCGGCGCCATCTTCATCCCTCCGCTTGAAGTCCTGACAAAATTCTTCCCAGGGGGCCGATGAGCCTGGTACCGCTATATGTTTTTTCCCTCTATGTAGTTTTTCCTTGCCACTGTGCTTCTGCTTCTGCTAGCTCTTTGTGGTCTTGGACAGACTACTGTAAAGCACTTTGTGACAAAGGCTTAATAAATAAATATGATTGGTTGATATCTCTTTCTTGCCCTCATCCTCTCTCTTCTCCCCCCTCACTCTTTCACTTTGTCTCGGTTTCTCTCCTCTCTCTCCTTCCCTTCTATCTCTCCCTGTATCTCAGGGGTAAAGGGGACAGTCCAGAGGCGCGTGCGCTATGTAAACTCATTGGAGCAGCTCTCCTGACCCTGCAGGCAAAGACCAACAGAGCGGTGGCCAACATGAGACCTGCCAAACCAGCCATCACTCTGCAAGGCAAGATGGAGCAGGCCCTACGCTGGGTCAACAACCCTGGACAGGATGACAGGGGTGTGGGTGAGTGAGGGAGGGAGAAGGGGATGTGGGGAGAGGAGAGTGGAGAGTGGAGAAGGCAGGGGAGAGGAAAGGAGAGGATAATACAGTACAGTGTCCATCTTTATTTTGCACACCCCTATGTGCATGTGTGTTTATGTTGTACTCTGTTTCTGCCATGCTGCGGTCTGAGTGCAGTGTGTGAGCGGCCACAGCACAACTCAGGTAACTACTTTTACAGAGAACTGAACCATAAAGCTGTTATGCTGTACAGAGAGCTCCAAAAGTATTGGGACAGTGACACATTTTTTTTTGTTTTGGCTCTGTACTCCAGCACTTTGGATTTGAAATGATACAATGACTATGAGGTTAACGTGCAGACTGTCAGCTTTAATTTGAAGGTAATTTCATCCATATTGAGTGAACTGTTTAGAAACTACTGCACTTTTTGCACATAGTCCCCCCATTTTAGGGGGGACTATAAACGGTTCAGCCGATATGGATGAAACCCTGAAATGAAAGCTGGAATTCTGCATTTTAACCTCAAAGTCACTGCATCATTTAAAATCCAAAGTGCTGGAGTACAGAGCCAAAACAACTAAATATTTGTCACTGTCCCAATACTTCTGGAGCTCACTGTATATCGTTTTACTATACTAAAGTTGTACTATCATGTCATTAGAGACATGGCCATGAACTCTGAGTCGCATTAGTGCACACCGTAGCAAAACATTTTGCAATGGGAAATGTTTTGCAACAAAGTCTTTCAAATCCAGTGTGTTACACATGCATTACTCTACCCTCAAGGTCAGGCAGCAATCCGGGGCTTGGTATCGGAGGGCCGCCGGTTGGCTGGAGGGCTGGGGGGGCCGTACCGGCAGGACATGATTGTCCGCTGCGATCGCAACGAGGCGCTGATGACATCACTGGCAGACATAGCGGGGAGGGGAGAGGCCGAAGCCCCGCAGGCTAAAGCTACTGCTTCACAACTACAGGAAAGTCTGAAGGTAACACACACGCAGTGATGGGCAAAGATACAGGTAACTTCCAAAATAAAGGAAACACTTGAGTAAATGAGGGATACAAAGTATATTGAAAGCAGGTGCTTCCACACAGGTGTGGTTCCTGAGTTAATTAACTTTTACTTGGTACTCATCCCGGATCCGGGAGCACCCCCCACAGTAAAAAAGCTGACTAGCATAGCCTAGCATAGCGTCACAAGTAAATACTAGCATCTAAATATCATTAAATCACAAGTCCAAGACACCAGATGAAAGATACACATCTTGTGAATCCAGCCATCATTTCTGATTTTTAAAATGTTTTACAAGGAAGACACAATATGTAAATCTATTAGCTAACCACGTTAGCAAAAGACACCACTTTTTTTACTCCATCAGTAGCCATCACTAATTCGACCAAATAAAGATATAAATAGCCACTAACCAAGAAACAACTTCATAAGATGACAGTCTGATAACATATTTATTGTATAGCATATGTTTTTTTAGAAAAATGTGCATATTTCAGGTATAAATCACAGTTCTATATTGCAGCTGCAATCTGAAATAGTGCCGAAGCTGCCAGAATAATTACAGAGACCAACGTCAAATACCAAAATACTCATCTTAAAACATTTCTGAAAAATACACAGCGTACAGCAAATTAAACCCCAACATCTTGTGAATCCAGCCAATATGTCAGATTTTTTAAGTGTTTTACAGCGAAAACACAATATAGCATTATATTAGCTTAGCACAATAGCCAGAAACACAAGCAATTTACCAGCAGCACAGGTTAGCGATCGTAACAATACAGCAAAAGATATATAATTTTGGACTAACCTTGATATACTTCCTCAGATGACAGTCCTGTAACATCATATTACACAATGCATATAGGTTTTGTTCGAAAATGTGCATATTTAGCAGCACAAATCGTGGTTATACAATGTGATCAGTGGCAACAGGTCATGCATTCTGGCCGGCGCCATCTTGGAAAGGCACCTAATCTAATCAATAAATAATCGTAAACTTGACTAAAAAATACAGGTTGGACAGCAAATGAAAGATGCATTAGTTATTAATGCAACCGCTGAGTTCGATTTTTTAAATTAACGTTACTAGACATACAGTGTGCGTTACAGCCAGACTAGTGCCGCAATAATGGCGGACAAATCCGTTTACATTTTTCCACATAAATACGGAATAACATCATAAATAGCTCTTACTTTTGGACGAGCTTCCATCAGAATCTTGGGCAAGGTGTCCTTTGTCCAAAAGAATCGTTGCTTGGTTGTAAAACGTCGTCTTCAACTTCGGAATTAGCAGCTAACAATAGCTATGTGGCCACAACATGCCCAAATCCTCAAAAGGCAATACTAAGGAAATTCCGAAAATAGCAATATACTCGCATAAACTGATATAACTCGGTTTAAAATAACTTCGTTATGATGTTTCTAACACCTATATCGAATTAAATCACAGACGGATATATCTTTGGTCAATAACGAGAGCTTTTGAGCATGCCATTCTGATGTCCTCTCTTGCGCCTTGGCGAGCGTCGAAAAGAAGGGACACCTCACTCCATTGCCTTTTATAAACTCTGAGAAACACGTAGAGACACCATTCCACTTCTCATTGGTTACTGACATCCAGGGGAAGGCGGGTGCAGTTCATTTCGATCCATAGGGCACACACAGAGTTTTAAACTGATCCGAGATCAGAGACTATTTTTCAGATCTTCGCATGTCCTGTCATGATTTTCGCTGTAGAAAGAGTTCTGGTTCACCCACAGACATAATTCAAACGGTTTTAGAAACTAGAGATTGTTTTCTATCCAATAGTAATAATAATATGCATATTGTACGAGCAAGAATTGAGTACGAGGCAGTTTAATTTGGAAATGTAAAAAAAGAAATAGTGCTAACAGCTCCCCCTATTGACAAAAGGTTTTAAGCAATTAACATCCCATCATGCTTAGGGTCATGTATAAAAATGCTCAGTTGCCCATTATTTTGGCTACCATGCCTAGAATAAGAGATTTCAGTGACTTTGAAAGAGGAGTCTCAAAGGAGCATAGGGGGTTTAAAGTGTGGGTGTGTGTCTCAGTCACCAGATCCCAACCCAATTGAACACTTCTGGGAGATTCTGGAGCGACACTTGAGACCGCTTTTTCCACCACAATCAACAAAACACCAAATTCTGGAGTTTCTTGTGAAAGAATGCTGTTGCATTCCTCCAATAGAGGTCCAAACACTTGCAGAATCTATTCCAAGGCACATTGAAGCTGTTGCAGCCCAAAGCCCTATTAATGTGCTAACCACACCACCCGCATCATGTGTGCAAGTGTTGCAAAATAAATTTACACATACATGTTATTCAATCATTGCACCCACACTGCTCGCCCGCATCAACTAAAATAGAACTTGGTTCTATTTGTGACGCTTGACACGCTGCAAGTCCCGCCTCTCCAATCTCCTGCATATACCCACGTGGGTGATTGAACGATGAATTGAGGTCCACACTCCAGTCCAGTTGTTGGTGGTAATGCACCTTAAAGTTGGATGCCAACCGCCATATAAAGTCCAAAGAAGAAGAAGCCTGATGGAGAGATTACGAACTCGGTTCACCCTTTTATCTGTGGATTAATTGTCAGAGTAGAAGACCTTGTGCATTTCAGGTAAAATAAAAACCAACATTTTCTATCCCAGGACAAATTAGCTAACAACAGCAAGCTAGCTAGCTAAATTGCCATAAATGTTTAATGCTTTTCGACCTGTCCCCAAATTATTATAGTTGATTAAGAGTTTGTTTTGATATTTCAACCTGTGTGTCCTGATCGCGTCTGGTGTGGGTGGACAAAATCAACATGCACGTGAGCGGTGTGGTCAGCACGTAAGACACTTAATGTTGGTGTTTCCTATATTTTGGCAGTAACCTGTACATCAACATGTATCTTGTTACAAAATACAAAATACCCTGATGTATCAAAATAAACTACAATACTGGTGCCAAAATATTTATTTAATTAAAATGTGTATTTTGTATTTTCAAAATACAGAATATACATTTGCGGGTAGCCTCCTTAAATGAATTATAAAACATTTACACTACTTATGACCCTAGGCTAACACGCTGAACAGTACCAATAGCCCAGACAATTGGCACAGTTCATAGAGTTGTTAGTCTTCAGAGATGTGTGGCCCCCTATTACTCCAAATTTGTATCATTGGTGTCAGAAATTAGATACTGTGCCTCAACATGAGCTCGCAGTCAGAGGTGCAAGTGGAGGAGGAGGAGAAAATGGGTTTGGAAGAAAGTCAAGGAATGGAACTCACTCCCCGAATGAGAGGGAGTGTAACTGATGGCATAGTACGGCATAGACAATAACATAGTGTTTTTGTTTTCAAAGTCAAATTCACTTTCCCCTTTTGGACCAACGTCACTGCATTATTCTCGCTCAGGAAGTGCATCCTTGTGCTTCAACTTTCTTTCAAGCTCCTCCACTCATCCACTGACCCCTCTCATGGCCTCACACAATAACGCCATAAGACTTTTGATACCAATTCAGCAAATTTGGGGTGATAGGGGGCCACAAAATTTTGAACCGCTTTTGATATTATTTTTTAAGTATTTTGAGCATTTTGAAAATATTAAAATAGGCTACCATTCTCTGAAGTCTCTTGTTACAAATGACATGGTGATTTTTTTTCTTTTCATGCCATTCAAATACAAATGACAAAATAGTAATTGACATATGTTTTTTAAATACATGTAACAAAAATACTGTCCATCTCTGAAATTACACACACAGACATAACTTGATCAAGTCATCCTCGCTCATCAAAAATGACATTTCTTTTTCTGTCATCATTCTCTATTTCTAGTCTTGGCCAAAAGTTTTGAGAATGACACAAATATTATTTTTCACAGTCTGCTGCCTCAGTTTGTATGATGGCAATTTGCATATACTCCAGTCTGAAGGACAAGTGGATTAACAGGTTCATGTCAAGATCCAAGATGGCAAAGCAGTAAGATTTCATTTTGTCCTCGTATTGTCGTGTCCTGTATATATATATATTTACACCTTTCTTCGCATATCTTTTATATATTTTATTATCCAAGAACTCAACTACAAAAAGCTTTCCTGCAACCCGCCTCACCAATTACAAAAAAAAAGTATTATTTACCTCAAATCTGAAAATCCACAATAGAAGCTAGCCAGAAGCAAGCCAGAAGCTAGCCAGAAGCTAACCAGAAGCTACCCAGAAGTTAACCAGAAGCTAGCCAGAAGCTAATCTGAAGCTACCCAGAAGTTAGCCGGTTTACTGGCTAACGTTAGTATTTCAGCGAACCACGTTTTGTGGTCATCAGCTATTCCTTTAGCTCGATAATCTATCGGCACTTTTGTACAACGCGACTCAGACCAGAACATACCAGACCTATTTTTCTCAATATCCCCGGATTTCAACCGCAAGCTCTGGACATTTACACCTTGATTTCGCAGCTAGCTAGCTGCAAACCGTGTGTCTATTGGCTTACGTCGATCCCGGAGCAAACTTGAATTGTTCCGGAGCTAGCCAGCTGAAGAGTTCCACCAGCAATTCCTGGGCTACAATCACCTATCCGGACCCGTTTTACTGCAAATGCGGAGCCCCACCCGGCCTTCACGACTGACTACCGACGTTATCTGTCCGAGGGAGTTATCCAACTGACACCTCCGTCGCGACGTTACCTGAACGCTCATCTGGGGCCCGCTAATCGTTAGCTGTCTTATCGGCTGCTATCTGAATAAGTATATCGGACAATTTTTCTTGGGTCACTATAACTATATCTATTTTGCCAATTGGATTGATCCCCTCTACCACACGGAACCCCACTAATCTACCGACGGAAACGCACGAGGTGACTAAAAATAGACCTCCATCCTATGCTATCTTGCTACCGATAGCCAGCTACCCGGCCAGCTGTCTGGATCGCCGTGACCCCAACCAACCTCTACTCACTGGACCCTTATGATCACTCGATTAAAAATGCCTCTCCTTAATGTCAATATGCCTTGTCCATTGCTGTTCTGGTTAGTGTTTATTGGCTTATTTCACTGTAGAGCCTCTAGCCCTGCTCACTATACCATATCCAACCTTTCAGTTCCACCACCCACATATGCGATGACATCACCTGGTTTCAATGATGTTTCTAGAGACAATATCTCTCTCATCATCACTCAATACCTAGGTTTACCTCCACTGTATTCACATCCTACCATACCTTTGTCTGTACATTATTCCCTGAAGCTATTTTATCGCCCCCAGAAACTTCCTTTTACTCTCTGTTCTAGACGTTGTAGACGACCAATTCTCATAGCTTTTAGCCGTACCCTTATCCTACTCCTCCTCTGTTCCTCTGGTGATGTAGAGGTGAATCCAGGCCCTGCAGTACCTAGCTCCACTCCTATTCCCCAGGCGCTCTCTTTTGATGACTTCTGTAACCGTAATAGCCTTGGTTTCATGCATGTTAACATTAGAAGCCTCCTCCCTAAGTTTGTTTTGTTCACTGCTTTAGCACACTCTGCCAACCCGGATGTTTTAGCCGTGTCTGAATCCTGGCTTAGGAAGACCACTAAAAATTCTGACATTTTCATCCCTAACTACAAGATTTTCAGACAAGATAGAACGGCCAAAGGGGGCGGTGTTGCAATCTACTGCAAAGATTGCCTGCAGAGTTCTGTTTTACTATCCAGGTCTGTTCCCAAACAATTTGAACTTCTACTTTTAAAAATCCACCTCTCTCAAAACAAGTCTCTCACCGTTGCCGCCTGCTATAGACCACCCTCTGCCCCCAGCTGTGCTCTGGACACCATATGTGAACTGATTGCCCCCCATCTATCTTCAGAGCCTAAATTGGAACATGCTTAACACCCCAGCCATCCTACAATCTAAGCTTGATGCCCTCAATCTCACACAAATTATCAATGAACCTACCAGGTACCACCCCAAATCCGTAAACACGGGTACCCTCATAGATATCATCCTAACCAACTTGCCCTCCAAATACACCTCTGCTGTTTTCAACCAAGATCTCAGCGATCACTGCCTCATTGCCGCATTCGTAATGGGTCAGCGGTAAAACGACTCCACTCATCACTGCAAACGCCCCGAAACACAACTTCAGCACGAGCAGTGCCTTTTCTAATCGACCTGGCAGGGTAGTGCGGACTGGAAAGGAATACTTGATAACTCATCCGTCAGTACAGATGACCATGCATGGATTCTATTTTTTTTAAGCTCCTTCCTCCACCATCTTAAAATAAGCATGCCCCATTTACAAGAAAGCTAGAACCAGGAAACAGATTAGCCCTTGGTCTCTCCAACACCCGATGCACCTTAACCAACACAAAAAGCATTCCGATGAGCGTTCTCATTAGCATCGAAACAGCCCCCGTGATATCAACTTTCAGGAAGCTATGAAACCAAATACCAGGCAGTTAGAAAGCCAAGGCTAGCTTTTTCAAGCGAGAAATTGCTTCCTGCCAACACAAACTCAAAATGTTCTGGGACAACTGTAAAGTCCTATGGAAATAAGAACACCTCCTCCCAGCTTCCAACTGCACTGAAATAGGGAAAACCACTGTCACCACCGACAAAATCCCACTATAATTGAGAATTTTCATAAGGCATTTTTCTACGCTGGCCATGCTTTCCACCTGGCTTACCCCTACCCCGTCAACAGCACTTGCTCCCCTCAGCTACTCGCTCAAAGCCTTCCCCATTCTTTTCTCCAAATACAGTCAGTGATGTTCTGAAAGAGCCTGCAAAATCTGACCCTACAAATTCCACCGGGCTAGATATCTGGACCCTTCTTTCTAAAAACTATCTGCTGAAATTGTGCCACCCTATTACTAGCCTTTTCAAACCTCTCTTTCGTTGTCGTCTACAGATTCCCAAAAGATTGGAAAGCAGCTGCGGTCATCCCCCCTTCAAAGAGGGGACATCTTGACCAACAAAGCTACAAGACCTATCTATCCTACCCTGCCTTACCTAAGGTCTTCCGAGAAGCCAGTCCAACAACAGATTACCGCCCATTTCGTATCCCAAAATACCTTCGTCCGCTATGCCAAATCTGGTTTCAGAGCTGTCAATGTGCCCTCTCCACCCACAGCTCAGCATAAACGATATCTTAACGCCATCGATAAGAAATAATACTGCTCGCAGCCGTATTCATTGACCTGGCCAAGCTTTGACACTGTCAATTCACCACATCCTCATCGCAGACTCGACAGCCTTTGGTCTCACTAATGATTGCCTCGCCTGGTTCATCCAACTACTTCTTAGATCGAGTTCAGTGTGTCAAATCGGAGGCGTCGTTGCCCCGACTCTGGCAGTCTCTATTAGGGTGCCACAGGTTCAGATTCTTGGACCGGGACTCTTTCATCTGTACATCAATGATGCTCGCTCTTGCTGCTGGTGAGTCTCTGATCCACCTCTACGCAGACAACACTATTCTGTATACTTCTGGCCCTCTTTTGGACAACTGTTGGTTATACAACCCTCGGGGAGCTTCAATGCCATGCAAATTCTCCTTCCTGGCCTCCAATTGCTCTTAAATACAAGTAAATAAATGCTATGCTCCCTTCAACCGATCCGCTGCCCTGCACCTGGCCCGCCTGTCACAATCATTCACTACTCTGGACGCGCCTGACTTAGAATATGTGGACAACTACAAATACCTAGGGTGGCCTTGGTTAGGACTGTAAACTCTCCTTTCCAGACTCACATCAAACATCTCCAAATCCAACAGTTAAATCTATGAAATTGGCTTCCTATCCGCAACAGAAGCATTCCATTAACTCATGCGCGCCAGCAACATACCTTGTTAACTGACTATCCTACCCAATCCTTCGACTCTCGCGTGATGTACATTTTACCAAAATAAGCCGCCAACAACCCTACTCAATAAATCGGATGCAGTCATTACTCCAGTGCCATCCTGTTGTCAACCAAAGCCCCATATACTACCCGACCAATTTGCACCTGTACTACTTCCTGTTGGCTGTCCCTACCTCATACACTCGTCGCCCAAACCCACTTGGTCTCCAGTCATACAAGACCCTGCTGTAAAGTCCCCCTTATCTCAGCTTCGCTGCTTACAGCCAAGCAGCATCTACCGGTAGACCGCTCCAGCGAATGTAATATCTCTCTGGTCACACCCCAAACCATAGTCTTCCTTTCCCGCCCCCGAGTCGCTATCAGAATTGACGTAGTCTTTTTTGGGTACTATTTAATGAAGCTGCCAGTTGAATGTGACGCTCTGTTCTTCACTAGCACTCTTATTACTTGTCCTCTTCTCAGTGTGCACCGAGCCTCCCACTCCTCTTTTATTCTTTATTTAGAGACAGTTGTGCTTTCTGTGAAGGAGTCAACAGCAGTACGAGATTTCAGTTTCTGGCAGTCCTCGATGGAAGGCTCATTTCTCGACAAATAGACTGACTTGTTCGAAGCAAGTTTTTCACTGTGCTACATAATTGCAACAGTTCTAATCATTACTTAAAATGATAACTTGATTACCTAACACGTGAAACAAGTGTGGTTTGCACATGACTCTGGACCCTCATACCTGGTTCCTCCTAGGTTTCTTCTAGGTTTTGCCTTCTGGGGTTTTTCTACCCTGTTCTCACATGATCTTGCTGTTTGGGTGTAGCTGGGTTTCTGACAGCACTCCTGAGATTCGCGAGTACGAAGCTATATAAATAACTGATTTGATATTGTATGTATACCTAGTATATATTCCATAAAAATCTGCCGTTTCAGCTACATGGTCATTACACATTAAACATGTTACACTTCTGATCAAATTATATTATTTTTAATGGACCAAAAAAATTCTTCCTTAAAAACAAGACAATTTAAAAGGAATCCCCAAATTTACGTTGATCTCATTACCTCGGATGCTAAACTCTTTGGGGCAGCAGATGTCCATTAACCGTAGCCTGTGTGTGGTTTTTCGTTTCTTTCATTTTTACTTTTTGCAGCCGCCTCTCCTTCAGTTCTCTGCTGCCAAGACTGGAACGAACTACAAAAATCTCTGAAACTGGAAAACACTTATCTCCCTCCTAGCTTTAACACCACTGCTTCAGAGGCAGCTCATAATACTGCACCTGTACATAGCCCAATCTATAATTTAGCCCAAACAACTCCTCTTACCTACTTTATTATTTATCTTATTTTAGCTCCTTTGCACCCCATTATTTCTATCTCTACTTTCACCATTCTTCCACTGAAATCCAACCATTCCAGGTTTTTACCTTGCTATATTGTATTTACTTCGCCACCATGGCCTTTTTATATTTTTATTTATTTATATATATATTTTGTTTGCCTTCACCTCCCTTATCTCACCTCACTTGCTCACATTGTATATAGACTTATTTTTCACTGTATTATTGACTGTATGTTTGTTTTACTCCATGTGTAACTATGTGTTGTTGTATGTGTCGAACTGCTTTGTTTTATCTTGGCCAGGTCGCAATTGTAAATGACAACGTGTTCTCAACTTGCCTACCTGGTTAAATAAAGGTGAAATAAATAAATAAAAAATGTTATGAAGAGTGATCAGATGAATTGCAATTAATTGCAAAGTCCCTCTTTGCCATGCAAATGAACTGAATCCTCAAAAACATTTCCACTGCGTTTCAGCCCTGCCACAAAAGGACCAGCTGACATCATGTCAGTGATTCTCTCGTTAACACAGGTGTGAGTGTTGACGAGGACAAGGCTGGAGATCACTCTGTCATGCTGATTGAGTTCGAATAACAGACTGGAAGCTTCAAAAGGAGGGTGGTATTTGGAATCATTGTTCTTCCTCTGTCAGCCTGGTTACCTGCAAGGAAACACGTGCCGTCATTATTGCTTTGCACAAAAAGGGCTTCACAGGCAAGGATATTGCTGCCAGTAAGATTGAACCTAAATCAATCGATTTTATTTAAAGAAAATTAAGTTGAAATCCAATCTCCCCCTTCACTGATTTGCTGCTTATTTGATCTGTTGCAAATGTGTCCTTTATCGGATCCCCAAGAACTTCAAGAAGAGCGGTTAAATTATTGTGAAGAAGGCTTCAGGGCGCCCAAGAAAGTCCAGCAAGCGCCAGGACCGTCTCCTAAAGTTGATTCAGATGCGGGATCGGGGCACCACCAGTACAGAGCTTGCTCAGGAATGGAAGCAGGCAGGTGTGAGTGCATCTGCATGCACAGTGAGGTGATGACTTTTGGAGGATGGCCTGGTGTCAAGAAGGGCAGCAAAGAAGCCACTTCTCTCCAGGAAAAACATCAGGGACAGACTGATATTCTGCARAAGGTACAGGGATTGGACTGCTGAGGACTGGGGTAAAGTCATTTTCTCTGATGAATCCCCTTTCAGATTGTTTGGGGCATCCGGAAAAAAGCTTGTCCGGAGAAGACAAGGTGAGCGCTACCATCAGTCCTGTGTCATGCCAACAGTAAAGTATCCTGAGACCATTCATGTGTGGGGTTGCTTCTCAGCCAAGGGAGAGGGCTCACTCACAATTTTGCCTAAGAACACAGCCATGAATAAAGAATGGTACCAACACATCCTCCGAGAGCAACTTCTCCCAACCATCCAGGAACAGTTTGGTGATGAACAATGCCTTTTCCAGCATGATGGAGCACCTTGGCATAAGGCAAAAGTGATAACCAAGTGGCTCGGGGAACAAAACATAGATATTTTGGGTCCATGGCCAGGAAACTCCCCAGACCTTAATCCCATTGAGAACTTGTGGTCAATCCTCAAGAGGCGGGTGGACAAACAAAAATCCACTAATTCGCCGAACTCCGAGCATTGATTATGCAATAATGGGCTGCCATCAGTCAGGATGTGGCCCAGAAGTTAATTGACAGCATGCCAGGGCAGATTGCAGAGGTCTTGAAAAAGAAGGGTCAACACTGCAAATATTGACTCTTTGTAATTCTTTGTAATGACTCTTCATGTAATTGTCAATTAAAGCCTTTGACACTTATGAAATGCTTGTAATTATACTTCAGTATTCCATAGTAACATCTGACAAAAATATCTAAAGACACAGAGGCAGCAAACTTTGTGAAAATGTATAATTGTGTCATTCTCAAAACTTTTGGCCACGACTGTACATTAGACATATAAAACATGTACTGATATAAATATCCATGCTGTATGTCTGTCAGGACTTGAAGGGTCGTATGCAGGAAGTAATGACCCAGGAAGTATCCGATGTGTTCAGTGACACCACCACCCCCATTAAACTACTGGCCGTGTCTGCGACTGCCCCCCCAGAGGCCCCGCACAGAGAGGAGGTACTGTCTGTCTTTCTGTTATATATACTGTCTGTCTCCTTGTCTGTGTGTATGTCTATATATGTATATTTCCTTTCTATAACGTTGTGTAGAAATTAGAAGCTAATTTGTGTGTGTGTATGTTGCAGGTGTTTGATGAGCGTGCTGGTAACTTTGAGGCCCATGCGGGTCGCCTGGGCGCAACAGCGGAGAAGGCGGCGGCCGTGGGATCAGCCAATAAGAACACAGTTGAGGGAATACAGGCTACCGTTAAACACTCCAGAGAACTCACTCCACAGGTACGTGTGTGTGTGTGTGTGTGTGTGTGTGTGTGTGTGTGTGTGTGTGTGTGTGTGTGTGTGTGTGTGTGTGTGTGTGTCCACGGACTTAGTCTTTAGATAGACACAACAATGATGTTGATTATGAGTGTGTGTTCAGGTGACCTCCGCAGCTCGTATCCTGTTGAAGAATCCAGGTAACCAGGCGGCCTACGAACACTTTGACACCATGAAGAACCAGTGGATCGACAATGTAGAGAAACTCACTGGTAACACACACACACTCRCATGCATACATATGCAACCACACACACACACACACACACACGTGGACACACACCCAAGATTTCTGAAGGCTGTGTACTGTATGTTTCAATCTTCCTCATGTCTCTTTGTGTGTGTGTGTGTGTGTGTGTGTGTGTGTGTGTGTGTGTGTGTGTGTGTGTGTGTGTGTGTACGTGTCTGTCTGTGTGCTTGCATGCGTGTGTGTGCAGGTCTGGTGGATGAAGCCATAGACACCAAGTCTCTGCTGGATGCGTCTGAGGAGGCGATAAAGAAGGACATCGATAAGTGTCGTGTCGCCATAGCAAATGTACAGCCGCAGATGCTAGTTGCCGGGGCGACCAGCATAGCTCGGCGAGCAAATCGCGTACTACTGGTAGCGAAGAGAGAGGTGGAGAACTCAGAGGACCCATGGTTCAGAGAATCAGTGAAACGTGCATCAGATATACTCAGCCACACAATATCACCTATGGTTATAGACGCTAAGGCTGTGGCCGGAAATATACAGTACCCAGGTACTTACACGCACGCACACATATATGCCTTGTTTCTGCCACTTGTATGTACAGAATTTGACTGTAATTCATGCCCATACCTCTCCCACTCAGCCCTTCAGAAGGCATTTTTAGATTCTTGCCTCAGAATTCTGGCTGCTGTTGGGAAGGTCAGAGAAGCCTTCAGCCTCCCGGAACCAGACTTCCCCCCTCCACCCCCAGACCTAGACAAGCTACACGTGAGTACAAACACACACACACACAGTGTTACACAAACTCTTGCACTGTTTCAGCGTCAGGCATTGTTAAATAACAAGAAAAACAATGCTATCTGGGGCTTAGGTGGGGCCTACATCTCTCCGTCCGTCCGACCGTCTTTCTGTCCGTCTGTGTCCCCTCCAGGTGAGTGATCAGGAGCAGGCCCCCCCTAAGCCCCCCCTACCAGAGGGAGAGGTGCCCCCTCCTCGCCCCCCACCTCCAGAGGAGAAAGAGAGAGACAAAGATGAAGACTTTCCAGAGCAGAAGGCAGGAGAGCTGCTCAGTGAGCCCATGATGGTGGCTGCTAGGCAACTACATGACGAGGCACGCAAGTGGTCCAGCAAGGTTAGCACACACCACACACACGTACATACACACGTACATACACTGCTCTGGTGTTAGGGTGCTAGCCATTAGATTTAGTGCAGCTGTAAGTATGTGCTAGTGTGTATGTGTGTTAGTGCAGGTGTTCATGCATTTCCCAGACAGGAGTAGACCTACTGTATACGGTTTAACAGTCTTAGTTCCAGTGGTAATGTAATCTTATTACCAGTGGTAATGTGATTGTACAGGGTTTAGTACAGAGTTTTACTGCAGCTACTGTATTAATATCTAGAGGAAGGATTGGTTATGACAAATAGGAGAGTTATGGAGGGGTTATGGTTATGATAGAGGAGACATGTGGAGTGGTTGGGTATGACAGACGCGGTTCTCTGATGTCCTGTGTGTCTCTACTCTGAGTTGTACAATAAAGGGATTTCTCCAACACGACTGTGTTGCTGAAATATGAAGATCTGGGAGCTGATTCCAATTTCAGACGAAAACTGGAAACTGTCATCTGAGAAAGGTGTCTGCATGCTGTGTCTGTAATCTAACCTTCCAACAAGAGTAGGGTTGCAAAATTCCCTTAACTTTACCACAAATTCTCAGATTTTCCAGAAATTGTAGGATTCCGTATTTCTTGCTTATTCCTTTCTGATTCCGGGAATCTTCCAACCAGGATTTCTGGAAAACCTGGGAATTTTGGGAAAGTTACGGGAATTGTTTAACCCTAAACAGAAGGACTAGAACAGAACAGTCTTACAGAGTCTGGACAAAAACACAATTCTCTCTCTGTCAGAGTCAATATTGGTTTGGTTTCTGTCTACTACACAACATTGAAACAATTATAGAATACTTTTGTACCTGTCTGTACCTGTATCTAAATTAACACTGTAGCCCAGGCTGACTCCCTCTCCCCCTACCACAGCTCTCCTCATTGCTACCTGCCTAGCCCAACTCTTCCTTCCCCTCCTCTCTCCTCCCTGATAGAACTGTCTGCCTCTTCTCCTCTCTTCTTTCCGTTCTCCCCCAGTGGTTGTATCGCTTTTTTCCCTCCATCCTCTCATTCCTCCTCCTCCCGACTGTAGACTTCCTCTTGTCCTTCTCTCCATTCAGTGCCTGTCATACTAACGCTCTACTTTCTACATTCTGCCTCCCCTCTTATCAATCTCCTCGTCCCTCTGCCTCTCTCCTCACCCCTATCACTCCTACATCACTCCCCTCCTCTCCTCACCCACCCCAAGCCTGAGGAAGAGGAGGGTGTAGAGGTAGATGATGAAGACGAGTTTACTGACGGTGAGGATGACTATGAGCCAGAGCTGTTGATGATGCCGTCTAACGGCAATGCCGTAAATCAACCCATCCTAGCCGCCGCACAATCGCTTCATCAGGAGGCGCGCAAGTGGTCCAGCAAGGTACTGGCCACTGCATCCCCTCTGCATCCTGCTGTTGAAAAAGTAACTTACTGTTACTATGGGAACAAGTCATTTACTGGTACTATGGGAACTTGTAATTTACTAGGATTACGTTTTCAGAAAGGTGTAGACTACATCCTGACTGCATCCCATCTGCACCGCTACTATGGAAACTCTCGGCTCTGCATCCTGCTGTAACCATGGGGACATCCAATCAGCTATGGCTGCTGCATTACTCCTGGACACTTAGTTGACACACAGTTGTGTTTACATTGTGTTGTTGGGGTTATGTTAAGGTTGCCTGTGAGGATTGTTGTTGGAATGGCACCTTTGTTGCACCTGCTGGATAAACTGGCTTCTCAAGTCCCTCCCTTGGGTAACTAAGGAGCCAGTTGCTCGGACTCTGCCTTTGTCCAACCTGTGAAGCCAAGGATGACAGCTTCTCAATACTTTCTGGGTGATGTAGTGTTCCTAGCTGCCTGCTGTTGGTAGGATGACACTTCCTGCTTTGCCTGATGATAAATATTAACCTCCACCTGACCACCATCATATGGTATAACCTATCGGCGCTGTATGTGAGTGTGTGTGTGCGTGCGTGCCCGAGTGTTGTAAAACATTCTAAATCAAGCTCAAGAAAACTAACTTTTGGACTACACATTTTCATTACACATGATCGTCAACCATTGAAGATCAATGTCTGAGAACATAAATGTATGAAAGACTATTAACACAGAGGCATGGAGAAGTGGAACGTGAAACACGTCAGATGCATTCAGGAGTACCCCACCCATCCACAATACTAACTCCATCTTTCCCATTGTCCCTCCCCCCAATTTCCCCCCATCACACTAACCCCTCTCCCCTTCCCCCTTCCTCCACAGGGAAATGACATCATTGCGGCAGCCAAGAGGATGGCATTGCTGATGGCTGAGATGTCCCGGTTGGTACGCGGCGGCAGCGGTAATAAGCGGGCTATGATCCAGTGTGCTAAAGACATTGCCAAAGCCTCGGATGAGGTCACCAGGCTGGCCAAAGAGGTGGCCAAGCAGTGTACTGACCGACGCATCAGAACCAACCTGCTGCAGGTACACATACACAAGCACGCACATACAAACACACACCTGCACGCACACTCACTCAGGGGGTGTACTGTAACATGCTGTTTATGTGTCCAGGTGTGTGAGCGTATTCCCACCATCAGTACTCAGCTGAAGATCCTGTCAACAGTCAAAGCCACCATGCTGGGACGAACCAACATCAGCGAGGAGGAGTCTGAACAGGTGAGAGAGAAAATTAAGAAAAAAAATCCTCAGCAATCTACAAACAATACCTCATACTGACAAAACGAAAACAGGTTTTTCAAATGTATTAAAAGTGAAAAACAGAAATACCTTATTTACATAACTATTCAGACCGTTTGCTATGAAACTTGAAATTGAGCTCAGGTGCATCCTGTTTCCATTGATCATCCTTTGATGTTTCTACAACTTGATTGGAGTCCACCTGTGGAATATTCAATTGATTGGATATGATTTGGAAAGGCACACACACTGTCTATACAAGGTTCCACAGTTGACAGTGCATGTCAGAGCAAAAACCAAGCCATGAAGGAATTGTCCGTAGAGCTCCAAGACAGGATTGTGTCGAGGCACAAATCTGGGGAAGAGTACCAAAAAATGAGAGAAGGACCTTGGTCAGGGAGGACCAGAGAGCTGTGTAAGGACATCAGGGATAAAATTGTAGACCTGCACAAGGCTGGGATGGGCTACAGGACAATAGGCAAGCAGCTTGGTGAGAAGGAAACAACTGTTGGCGCAATTATTAGAAAATGGAAGAAGTTCAAGATGACGGTCAATCACCCTCGGTCTGCTAATTAATTACTTAAAAATCATACAATGTGATTTTCTGGATTTTTGTTTTAGATTCCGTCTCTCATAGTTGAAGTGTACCTATGATAAAAATTACAGACCTCTACATGCTTTGTAAGTAGGAAAACCTGCAAAATCGGCAGTGTATCAAATACTTGTTCTCCCCACTGTATATAAATGAGCAAACATTTCTAAAAAACTATTTTTGCTATGTAATTATGGGGTATTGTGTGTAGAGGATAAAAACAATTTAATCAATATTAGAATAAGGCTGTAACCTAACAAAATGTGGAAAAAGTCAAGGGGTCTGAATACTTTCTGAAGGCACTGTATATATTTTCAAACCTGTTTCAACTCCCTTACTCCCCCAAAGGCTAGTGTTTAACTTCTCTGCGCTACGGATCCCTTTTACGGGATCATTTTCCTAAACAACCGCTGAATTGCATGGCGCAAATTATTACTAAAAATATTTATAATCATGCAATCACAAGTGAAATATACCAAAACACAGCTTAGCTTGTTGTTAATCCACCTATCGTGTCAGATTTTGAAAATATGCTTTGCAGCGAAAGCAATCAAAGCTTTTGTGAGTGTATCAATCAATGCTACAACAGCTAGCCCCAAATTAGCATGGTCACGAAAGTCAGAAAAGCAATAAAATTAATCGCTTACCTTTGATAATCTTCGGATGTTTGCACTCACGAGACTCCCATTTACACAATAAATTTTCTTTTTGTTCGATAAATACTACTTTTATAACAAAAAAACGCTTTTTGGGTTGCGCGTTATGTTCAGAAAACCAAAGCCTCGTTCCGTTCCGACGAAAATTCCCAAAAGTATCCGTAATGTTCGTAGAAACATGTCAAATGTTTTTTATAATCAATTTTCAGGTTGTTTTTAACAAACATAATCGATAATATTTCAACCGGACCGTAACCTATTCAATAAAAGAAAGAAAGAAAGAAAATGGAGAGCTACCCCTCTCGCGCRCAGGAACTAATCAGAGGACACCTGACTACTTTTGAAAAATCTCGCTCATTTTTCAAAATAAAAGCCTGAAACTATGTCTAAAGCCTGGTCACAGCATGAGGAAGMCATTGGAAAAGGAATCTAGTTGATACCCCTTTAAATTGAAGAAACACCGATTAAAAAATAAAAATAAAACACTTACGGGTTAGATTTCCTCAGGTTTTCGCCTGCAGAATCAGTTTTGTTATACTCACAGACAATATTCTGACAGTTTTGGAAACTTTAGAGTGTTTTCTATCCTAATCTGTAAATTATATGCATATTCTACGATCTGGACCTGAGAAATAGTCCGTTTACCTTGGGAACGTTTATAAAAAAAAWAAAAWAAWAATCTGACCCCTAGCGTTAAGAGGTTAACCTCTCTCTCCCTCCAACATCCAGGCTACAGAGATGCTGGTCCATAATGCACAGAACCTGATGCAGTCAGTTAAGGAGACCGTGAGAGAGGCCGAGGCTGCTTCAATCAAGATCCGCACCGATGCAGGCTTCACCCTGCGCTGGGTCCGCAAGACCCCCTGGTACCAGTAACACACACGGGTGCCAACACACACATACACAAACAAACAGGTGTAGTTTTACGGCATACTCTGTATGTGTAGTTAGTAGAGTACACCTAACGACGTCCCTGTTGAAATAAGTTTGAGTTGTTAGCTCCAAAGTTCAATTTATCCGTTACCATGTTATTATGTAGGACAACAGCTTTAATATATATTTTTAGTATGTTGGGTTTCAAGAGTTTTTTAGCATGAAGAGTTTTTATATTTTCTAACCGTGGTGACTTCTTTTTTTACCTGTCCCATTCTAAATGAATGTCACCGGCCCACTTCAACCACTGGTACACAATGAGTGRGTCCTAAATGGCACCCTATTCCCTATATAGCGCACTACTTTTGACTACAGCCCTATGGGCCCTGATCAAAAGTAGAGCACTACATAGGGATTAGCATGTGACGTACAGTGACAGCTTTGTTTGTATGATGTATGATGTTAATATGATATGAAGTGAGTGATATGCTATTTATTGACTTCTGGAAGCTGCCAGGCTGGCGTGTTGATTGGTGCTCAAGGGATGCTTCCTGTGTTTTTACAGAATTTTATTTGACATGTCACAAACACCACCAAAGACTTTGTTTTACACCACTGTATATGAACATACACTATACACTACCGTTGGAAAGTTTGGTGTCACTTAGAAATGTCCTTATTTTGAAACGAAATTGATCAGAAATACAGTGTAGACATTGTTAATGTTTTAAATGACTACTGTAGCTAAAAAAACAGCAGATTTTTTTATGGAATATCTACATAGGCCCATTATCAGAAACCATCACTCCTGTGTTCCAATGGCACGTTGTTAGCTAATCCAAGTTTATCATTTTAAAAAGGCTAATTGATCATTAGAAAACCCTTTTGCAATTATGTAAGCACGGCTGAAAACTTTTGTGCTGATTTAAAGAAGCAATAAAAACTGGCCTTCATTAGACTGGTTGAGTATCTGGAGCATCAGCATGTGTGGGTTTGATTACAGGCTCAAAATGGCTAGAAACAAAGAACTTTCTTCTGAAACTCGTCAGTCTTATTGCTTAAGGCCAGACTTAAGGACAGTTTTATTGCTTCCTTAATCAGCACAAGTTTTCAGCTGTGCTAACATAATTGCAAAAGGGTTTTCTAATGATCAATTAGCCTTTTTAAAATTATAAACTTGGATTAGCTAACACAACGTGCCATTGGAACACGGGAGTGATGGCTGCTTATAATGGGCCTCTGTACGCCTATGTAGATATTCCACAAGAAAATCTGCCGTTTCCAGCTACAATAGTCATTTACAACATTAAGTGTCTACACTATTTCTGATCCATTTGACGTTATTTTAAATGGACATTTTTTTTTTGCTTTTCTTTAAAAAACGAGGACATTTCTAAGTGACTCCAAACTTTTGAACAATAGTGTTAATATACAAAGGTATGTGGACACCCTTTCAAATTAGTGGGTTCGGTTATTTCAGCCACACCCGTTGCTGGCAGGTGTATAAAATCGAGCACACAATCATGCAATCTCTGGTGACAAACAATGGCAGTAGAATGGCCTTACTGAAGAGATCGGTGATTTTAAACGTGGCACCGTCATAGGATGCCACCTTTCCAACAAGTCAGTTAATCAAATTTCTGCCCTGCTAGAGCTGCCACGGTCAACAGTAAGTGCTGCTATTGTGAAGTGGAAACATCTAGGAGCAACAAAGGCTCAATGGTGAAGTGGTAGGCCACACATGCTCACAGAACGGTAACACCGAGTGCAGAAGCGCGTAAAAATTGTCTGTCCCCTTGCAACACTTCCTACCGAGTTCTAAACTTCCTCTGGAAGCATCGTCAGCACAAGAACTGTTCGTCGGGAGTTTCATGAAATGGGTCTCCATGGCCGAGCAGCCGCACACAAGCCTAAGATCACCATGTGCAATGCCAAGTGTCGGCTGGAGTGGTGTAAAGCGTTCCGCCATTGGACTCTGGAGCAGTGGAAACGCGTTCTCTGGAGTGATGAATCACGCTTCACCATCTGGCAGTCTGATGGCCGAATCTGGGTTTGGTGTTTCCCAAGAAAAAGCTACATGCCCCAATGCATAGTATCAACTGTAAAGATTGGTGGAGGAGGAATAATGGTCTGGGGAAGTTTTTCAAGGTTCGGGCTAGGCCCCTTAATTCCAGTGAAGGGAAGTCTTAACGCTACAATATTCAATGACATTCTAGACGATTCTGTGCTTTCAACTTTGTGGCAACAGTTTGAAGGCCCTTTCCTGTTTCAGCATGACAATGCTCCCATGCACAAAGCGAGAAATACAGAACTGGTTTGTCGAGATCGGTGTGGAAGAACTTGACCCCATCGGACACCTTTGGGATGAATTGGAACGCCAACTGCGAGCCAGGCCTAATCACCCAACATCAAGTGCCCGACCTCACTCATGCTCTTGCGGCTGAATGGAAGCAAATCTCCGCAGCAATGTTCCAASATCTAGAGGAAAGCCTTCCCAGAAGAGTGGTGGCTGTTATAGCAGCAAAGGTAGACCAACTCCATATTAATGCCCATGATTTTGGAATGAGATGTTTGATGAGCAGGTGTCCATATACTTTTGGTCATGTAGTGTATGATAGGACTTTCTGACAACCTTAAAAGCACAATTAATGCAGATGTAAAGATCAAGTTAGAAAACACTGAATGTACTCAAGTTTATTAGAACCTTGTTTTCTGGAGTTCAAAAAGACAATGAAATAAGATTGTTTTGCAGTGTGATTGTGACGCTGATTAGATTATTATTTTCTTTATGTTCCATGTAACAGTTGAACTGTTAGTTTGGTACTTTTTCATGAGTGAACACTAAAGCCAATCTTTACAGTTACACATCCCGTCCACCTGCTCTATCAGTGTGAGTGTGTTTGTCTGTGATATATGTTTATGTGTGTGTGTGTGTGTGTGCGCATGCGAGTATTGGTATTAAGCTGTAATGGTTAAGGCCGGTAAAGCACCACAGTACTGCTTAGGGTAAAGCAGCCTACTAGTTGGGTTTAAGGCTGTCAATACTGTGGTTTATGCTGATACAGTCCAGGTGGCAGTTCTAAAAATCTCGAATTTTATTTTTAGCCAGCAAACTTTCCAAAATTGCTTGAAATAACTTCATGTTTTTGAGAAATGTGACTGTTTATTAAAGTTTGGTGGCTAACTTGATAGTCCCGCTTTCTGGAATACCCCACTTGTTAACAAACTTTATTTATGTTATTATGGTTACATATTGAGCATGTAGTCACTGAGCCCCCTGTCCATGTTTAGGTGCAGTGTTAAGGTGTGTGCACAGGGTTAGGGTGTGTATTCTGTGAATGTACGTATAAAACACTGTCAGACAGCCTGCCAACACATACATTGTGCCTTGGAATAATAAAGAAAACATAAAAATATATTTCGTCTTTCATTTATATATTACATCTACAGTGCCTTCAGAAAGTATTCACATCCCTTGACTTTTTCCACATTTTGTTGTTACAGCCAAATTTAAAATTGCTAAAATACATTTTGTCACTGGCCTAGACACAATATCGCATAATGTCAAAATGGAATTAGTGAGATCAAAGTATTGGGACAGTGACAATTTTTTGGTTGTTTTGGTGCTGTACTCCAGTACTTTTTTGAAATGATACAATGACTAAGGAGGTTAAGGTGCAGACCCTTTAATTTGAGGGTATTTTCATCCATATCAGGTGAACTGCTTACAAAATACAGCACTTCTGTACATTGTCCCCTAATTTTAGGGGACCAAAAGTATTGGAACAAATTCAATTATGTATTAAAGTAGTAAAAAGCTAAGTATATTGAACAAAATATAAATGCAACATGTAGTGAAATTTTCCATACACACAAAAAGCTTATTTCTCTCATTGTGTGCACAAATTWGTTTATTTCCCTGTTAGTGAGCATTTCACCTTAGCCAGGATAATCCATCCACCTGACAGGTGTGGCATATCAAGAAACTGATTAAACAGCATGATCATTACACAGGTGCACCTTGTGCTGGGGGACACTAAAATGTGCCATTCATCCACCGCAATCACCTCGTTTCAGCATGATAATGCACAGCCCCATGTAGCAAGGATCTGTACACAATTCCTGGAAGCTGAAAATCCAAGTCCCAGTTCTTCCATGGCCTGCACACTCACTAGACATGTCACCCATTGAGCATGTTTGAGATGCTCTGGATTGACGTGTGTGCCAGTCCCGCCAATATCCAGCAACTTCGCACAGCCATTGAAGAGGAGTGGAAAAACATTCCACAGGCCACAATTAACAGTCTGATCAACTCTATGGAGATTTGTCACACTGCATGAGACAAATGGGGATCACAACAGATACTGACTGGTTTTCTGATCCAACWATTTTTTTAAGGTATCTGTGACCAAGAGATACATACAGTGAGGGGGAAAAAGTATTTGATCCCCTGCTGATTTTGTACGTTTGCCCACTGACAAAGAAATTATCAGTCTATAATTTTAATGGTAGGTTTATTTGAACAGTGAGAGACAGAATAACAACAAAAGAATCCAGAAAAACGCATGTCAAAAATTTTATAAATTGATTTGCATTTTAATGAGGGAAATAAGTATTTGACCCCTCTGCAAAACATGACTTGGTACTTGGTGGCAAAACCCTTGTTGGCAATCAGAGGTCAGATGTTTCTTGTAGTTGGCCACCAGGTTTGCACACATCTCAGGAGGGATTTTGTCCCACTCCTCTTTGCAGATCTTCTCCAAGTCATTAAGGTTTCGAGGCTGATGTTTGGCAACTCAAATCTCCCTCCACAGATTTTCTATGGGATTAAGGTCTGGAGACTGGCTAGGCYACTCCAGGACCTTAATGTGCTTCTTCTTGAGCCACTCTTTTGTTGCCTTGGCCGTGTGTTTTGGGTCATTGTCATGCTGGAATACCCATCCACGACCCATTTTCAATGCCCTGGCTGAGGGAAGGAGGTTYTCACCCAAGATTTGACGGTACATGGCCCCGTCCATCGTCCCTTTGATGCGGTGAAGTTGTCCTGTCCCCTTAGCAGAAAAACACCCCCAAAGCATAATGTTTCCACCTCCATGTTTGACGGCGGGGATGGTTTCTTGGGGTCATAGGCAGCATTCCTCCTCCTCCAAACACGGCAAGTTGAGTTGATGCCAAAGAGCTCCATTTTAGTCTCATCTGACCACAACACTTTCACCGTTGTCCTCGGAATCATTCAGATGTTCATCTTTTTGATTGAGAGGGGGTCAAATACTTATTTCCCTCATTAAAATGCAAATCAATTTATAACATTTTTGACATGCGTTTTTCTGGATTTTTGTTGTTGTTATTCTGTCTCTCACTGTTGAAATAAACCTACCATTAAAATTATAGACTGATCATTTCTTTGTCAGTGGGCAAACGTACAAATTCAGCAGGTGATCAAATACTTTCCCCCCTCACTGTATCTGTATTCCCAGTCGTGAAATCCATAGATTAGGGCCTAATGAATTTATTTCAATTGACTGACTTCCTTATAAATCAAATCACATTGTATTTGTCACATGTGCCGAATACAACAACACCTTAATGAAATGCTTGTACATGTAGGTAGAAAAAAGTGACTATGCATAGATAATAAACAGAGTAGCAACAACGTGCGGGGGGGGGGGGGGCAATGAAATAAGTCTGGGAAGCCATTGAATTAGCTGTTCAGGAGTCTTATAGTTTGGGGGTAGAAGCTGTTAAGAAGCCTTTTGGACCTAGACTAGCTCCGATACCGCTTGCCATGCGGTAGCAGAGAGAACTGTCTATGACTAGGGTGGCTGAAGTCTTTGACAATTTTATGGCCTTTCTCTGACACCGCCTGGTATAGAGGTCCTGGTTGGCAGGAAGCTTGGCCCCAGTGATGTACTGGGCCGTACGAACTACCCTCTATAGTGCCTTGCGGTCGGACGCCAAGCAGTTGCCATACCAGGCAGTGATACAACCAGTCAAGATGCTCTCGATGGCAGCTGTAGAACTTTGAGGATCTGAGGACCCATGCCAAATCTTTTGGGTCTCCTGAGGGGGAATAGGCTTTGTCATGCCCTCTTCACGACTGTCTGGTGTGTTTGCACCATGAGTTTGTTGGTGATGTGGACACCAAGGAATTTGAAGCTCTCAACCTGCTCCACTACAGCCTGGTCAATGAGAATGGGGGCATGCTCGGTCCTTCTTTTCCTGTAGTCCACAATCATTTCCTTTGTCTTGATCATGGCCAGGGCTCTGACCTCCTCCCTAAAGGCTGTCTCATCGGTGATCAGGCCTACTGATGACACTGTTGTCGGCAAACTTAATGATGGTGTTGGAGTCGTGCCTGGCTATGCAGTCATGAGTGAACAGGTAGTACAGGGGTGCGTGCTCAAGTCCCTCCTAAGGGGCCCCCGTGTTGAGGATCAGTGTGGCGGATGTGTTGTTGCCCTTACCACCTGGGGGCGACCTGTCAGGAAGTCCAGGATCCAGTTGCAGAGGGAGGTGTTTAGTCCCAGGGTCCTTAGCTTAGTGATGAGCTTTGAGGGCACTATGGTGAACACTGAGCTGTAGTCAATGAATAGCATTCTCACATAGGTGTTCCTTTTGTCCAGGTGGGAAAGGAGAATGTGGAGTGCAATAGAGATTGCATCATCTGTGGATCTTCAAAAACAAGGACATTTCTAAGTGACCCCAAGCTTTTGAACAGTAGTGTACATAGACTTGAAATCACTAGTCACTTTAATAATGTTTACATATTTTCCATTACTCATCTCATATGTATATACTTTATTCTATTCTACTGTATCTTAGTCGATGCCGCTCTGACATTGCTCGTCCATATATTTATATATTCTTAATTCCATTCTTTTACTTAGATTTTTGTGTATTGGGTATATGTTGTGAAATTTTTAGCTGTTACTGCACTGTCGGAGCTAGAAACAAGCATTTCGCTACACCCAATATAACATCTGCTAAACAAGTGTATGTGACCAATACAATTTTATTTGGATGCATTTGCTTCAGGTTGTGTTTTGCCCAATATGAACTGACTGGAGTAATTCTCTTTCTAAGTGAGTACACTGAAAAAAAAAAAAAACGCAACATGTAAAGTGTCAGAAATGTTCCATACGCATAAAGTGCATATTTCTCTTAAATGTTGTGCACAAATTTGTTTACATCCCTGTTCATGATTAAACATGATCATTACACAGGTGGACCTTGTGCTGGGGACAATAAAAGGCCACTCTAAAATGTGCAGTTGTGTCACAATACAATGTCAAAGGTCTCAAGTTAAGGGAAAGCGCAATATACATTCTGAGTGCAGGAATGTCCAACAGAGCTGTTGCCAGATAATTTAATATATATTTCTATACCATAAGCCACCTCCAACATTGTTTTAGAGAATTTGGCAGTACGTCCAACCGGCCTCACAGCTGCAGACCACGTGTAACCACGCCAGTCCACGACCTCCACATCCAGCTTCTTCACTTGCGGGATTGTCTGAGACCAGCCAGCCAGACAGCTGATGAAACTATGGGTTTGCACAACTGAATAATTTCTACAAACTGTCTCAGCTAAACTAATCTGTGTGCTCGTTGTCCTCACCAGGGTCTTGACCTGATTGATTGCTGTAAAAGTGTGCTCTTCACTGATTAATCCCGGTTTCAACTGTACCGGCCAGATTCATGTGGGTCAGCGGTTTGCTGATGTCAACGTTGTGAACAGAGTGTACCATGGTGGCGGTGAGGTTATGGCATGGGCAGGCATAAGCTTGCATTTTATCGATAGCAATTTGAATGCACAGAGATACCAACACAAACATTGGCACAGACACACGATAACATACGCACTATACATACACATGGATTTAGTATTGTAGATATGTGGTAGTGGTGGAGTAGGGGCCTGAAGGCACACAGTGTGTTGTGAAATCTGTGAATGTATTGTAATGTTTTAAAAAATGGTATAAACTGCATTAAATTTTGCTGGACCCCAGGAAGAGAAGCAGCAGCTAATGGGGATCCATAATAAATAAATACAAATACCGTGATGCGATCCTGAGGCTCATTGTCGTGCCAAACATCTGCTGCCATCGCCTTGATTCAGCATGATAATGCACGGCCCCATGTAGCAAGGATCTGTACACAATTCCTGGAAGCTGAAAATGTCCCAGTTCTTTCATGGCTTGCATACTCACCAGACATATCACCCATTGAGGATGTTTGGGATGCTCTGGATCGATGTGTACAACAGCGTGTTCCAGTTCCCGCCAACATCCAGCAACTTCGCACAGCCATTGAAGAGGAGTGGGACAACATTCCACAATCAACAGCCTGATCAACTATATGCGAAGGAGATGTTGTGCTTATATTTATATTTTTGTTCAGTGTAGATAAGATGTTTCTGAACACCTCTAAATTAATTCTGAAAAATGCCATGATGACCATTGTGCCTCTAACTTTCTCACTCATCAGTATTCACGATTAATTCATGATTATGCATAATCATGGTAGCATCCACATTAACCCCAACCTCTACTCTAACCCTCTATGGGAAAATGTTGTCTATTGTGTATCAGGCATGACAAATTCCAGATGGCACATTTCATTCCTTGGAACTTACGTGGGAACGTAAGCATTTGGTTTCCCATTGGTTCAGAATTGAACATTTAGCCTGTTCTGTGAATGTACATTTTAGGTTGCAGGGAGGTTTTGAGAATCTGAAAGTTCTCCTGGGATGTTTTATAAACATTATTTGAATAATAAAATAGTTTGGTAATAAAATAAGTTTGAGAACATTCTAAATGTTGTGACCCCAAACTTAACTTTCACAAAGACTTTTAATTACACTGCTAGCTTAAATTTGGTGATAACTGTTCTGACCTCCAAGCACACGGCTCATGGAAATTAATTTAGTGTCACACCCTGACCTTAGAGAGCCTTTTATTCTCTAATTTGGTTAGGTCGGGTGTGACTAGGGTGGGTACTCTAGTTTTTTTATTTCTATGTTGGCCTGGTATGGTTCCCAAGAAGGGGCAGCTGTCTATCGTTGTCTTTGATTGGGGATCATATTTAGGCAGCCTTTTCCCACTGGGTTTTTGTGGGATCTTGTTTGTGTATAGTTGCCTTGAGCACTGCATAGCTTCACATTCATTTCTTTCTTCTTTATTGTTTTTTGATGAACCCAAACCACGCTGCATTTTGGTCCGATTCTTACAACGTTCGTGACATTTTTTACTGTGGCATGCCGTCCCGTCAGTGACATTCTAACCTATGATCTTCTTGACTCCATCCATGCATTTAGTCCACTGTACCACCAGGAAGGAGCTAGCTTGCCATGTTTTTTTTAACTCATACAAAGCTGTTCCTTTTAGTCTATTCAAACAGACCCCATTTCAAAGAAAACAAGCTCAGGCCAAAACACCTGAACACACTTAACAAGATATAGGATAGAGAGTTTTGTTGACGCTGAGAATGGATATGTTTTTAAATAACATTCTTAGAACGTTACAAAATATTTGCTTTTGGTTTTTATGGAAAGTTTTCTTAATGTTCTGAGAACATGACTTCAAATAGAACAATGAGGAAACCTGCAGAAAACATTATGCTGAAGTACTGAAATTTCTTAATGTTCTCTGAACTTTGAGAACATGTCAAACAAGTTGGAGAACGTTCCTAGAACATTACCAAAATTTAAATGAAATGTAACCATGTTTGAACTTTTAGGAAACGTTGTGTTAAAGTCATGAAATACAAAGAAAATAATGTTTTTTTGTCAAGTTCTTTAACTGTGCTGACAATGTTCCAAAGCCAAACAACTATCCTGCACCATTGTCAGAAGGTTGTGGGAAGGTTGTATGCAAAATAACCATAGGACAACCACGCTCTCACCAAGCTCTATATGTGCTAGCTGGGATGACAACAGTTACAATGGCTACCCAAAAGGCCCTGGTGAGAGTGGCAAATAACATGCAGTAGTGACTTTATGTATATTTATTAATACTTGCAGTAATTGTTAGCCTGTATATTAATTAACACCATGTATGACCAAATGAGATTCCACTCTTGGTTGCAGTTACTCAGCATTAGAGGGTTATTAGTCATAAAATGGTCAAAAAATATGCTTTATATAAAACTAGATATTAAATCTTTACCTGCTAAAGCAGAGAAATAGAATTTTAAAAAGAGGGGAGATGAGTGAGCGAGACAGACAGAGAGCGAGAGGTGGGCTGTGCTGGAACAGTTATTTAATTCCAGATACAGGAGAAATAATAGGTTGATTGTYCAAAACAATTCCCTTCGCAGACCAACAACTCCATTCCATCCAAATAAACAACCAAGTTATTAATACAGGCTCTGTCCCTAATACAGAGGGAGTATAGGGGTATAAAAGGCATAAGGTAGAAGAGTTGACACTTGGCATGTAGAAAGCATGTAGAAAGCTCAATTCATAGTTTGCTGTTGCAGAGCCACAACAGTCAGCAGTGATGTGAACCTTTTTACAAGTTTCAGACATTTGTCATAATGGACCGATCACGGCTCTGAACTACAAATAGAGAGCATAATCGTTGACAGCTGGCGTGTCTAAGAGTTGACCTTTGACCCAGAGCATTAGGCACGTTGGCTAGTTGACCTATGACCTTTAGGTTTCAATCTTCAAGTCCGCACCTGGAACTTCCCGGCCTTGGTGATGTATTTAACCCCTTTAAAAGGCTTGTACTTCTCCCCAAACATATCCAGCCTGTTCACCTTCAGTCCTAAAACACAGTTAGCATAAACGCATCACCATTTGTTTTGCTCTGTACTGAATTTTCTTTATCTTGACATTTTGACCGAAAACATGCACTATTTTTGGGGAATGTATTAACAGTGGACAAATAAACAAAAYACTAAAAGATTGTTTTGGGGTTAACTATATCATGGATTTACCATAAACTGTACAGTTACCATATATTTACACATTCATCAAAACGCCTATACTGTAACATTTATCAACACACATTCTCCATTGAGTCTGAGGTTTATTAGGTACACCCATCTATACTGAGCAAAAATATATGTAAAGTGTTGGTCCCATGTTTCATGAGCTGAAATAACAGATCATAGACATTCTTCAAATGCACAAAAAGCTTCTCTCAAATTTTGTCCACAAATTTGTTAAAATCCCTGTTAGTGAGCATTTCTCCTTTGCCAAGATTATCCATCCACCTGACAGCTGTGGCATATCAAGAAGCTGGAAAAGTGTGCTCTTCACAAATTAATCCAGGTTTCAACTGTACCGTGGAGATGTGAACAGAGTGCCCCATGATGGCGGTGGTGTTATGGTATGGGCAGGCATAAGCTACGGACAACAAACACAATTGCATTTTATCGATGGCAATTGGAATGCACAGAGATACCATGGCGAGATCCTGAGGCTCATTGTCGTGCCCAACATGCGCTGCCATCACCTTGATTCAGCATGATAATGCACGGCCCCATGTAGCAAGGATCTGTACACAATTCTTGGAAGCTGAAAATGTCCCAGTTCTTCCATGCCCTGCATACTCACCAGACATGTCACCCATTGAGCATGTTTGGGATGCTCTGGATCGATGTGTACGACCGCATGTTCCAGTTCCCGCCAATATCCAGAAACTTAGCACAGCCATTGAAGAGAAGTGAACATTCCACAGGCAACAATCAACAGCCTGATCAACTCTATGCAAATGAGATGTGTCCCGCTGCATGAGGAAAATGGTGGTCACACTTGATACTGACTGGTTTTCTGATCCACACCCCTTTTTTAAAAAGGTATCTGTGACCAACAGATGCATATCTGTATTCCCAGTCATGTGAAATCCATAGATTGGGGCCTACTTTACTTATATGAACTGTACAGTGGTTCCTCCTTTAAAATTGTGAGCTTACGCAGCGGGACTTAGAGGTAATTTGTGGTTTAGTACGGTACCCTGCGTCACCACTTCATTGCTCCAGACCAGCACAAGGGGGAGTTAGAGAACTGATTATGCTTTTGGGCCCTACTGTGTCTCTAACTGACAATGAATGGGCGACAAACCTAAATAGAAACTGATAATTGTGCACAACATCAGTATTACTTCCTAAAACTGTTGTTACACTAAGGTTTTTATTCTTTTATTGTTTAGGATTATTTTGCTCTTTCTGAAGTACTGTTTGCCACTCCCGACCGATCACGTTGTACAGTTCTTGAGTGGTGCAACAGTCTAAGACACTGCATAGCTGTGTTACAGATGCTGGTTCAATACCTGTGGTGGGCTCAACTGGGAGACCCATGAGATGACTGTAGGTTTTTGGTTTTTCTCCCTCTAAAAACAGAAATAAATAATCCTAAATAACAAACTGGCTTGATTTACAAATTAGTAACAATGTCTCAMCCCATGTTCAAGAATGTCCTTCCTCGCTAATTTTACGTTATTTGAAAACGAAATCTCCAAAATATTGTTATTTTTTAAACAAAGCGACTATTATTATTATTTTAGAATTATATAAAAGCCCGTTGGATATTCTCACATATATATTATTAACCCCGTTATTAGCAGGACAATATATATTGGTCACAGCTCCCKAGTGGCGCACAATGGGACTGCATTGCAGTTTTCCAGCTGTATCCACTGAAAGCGCGCAAGGTTCAARGCACAAGGGCAGGGGGCACAGGATGGGCCGCAGGGAGGAGGAAGGGGGTGGACCCCCACCCCGCCACACTGGCAACACTTTAAGGGGCATTGCACTAATAATGGCGCTGACTAGGGAAACGTTCCCGCTGTTCTGTTCTTAGTGCCAGTCTGCAGGTTCRAACTAAAACAATGTAACTAATAAATGGCATCTTTATGCTTTCATTCATAAAAWAATAAAAAWACTCTTTCAAAATGCTGATRTTTATTTAGTTATGGATCCATAATGAATTACTATGGGAATAAATATCACTGAATTACAGAAATATCCTCCAATTCTCTCTATATGTAATTATTGGCGGAGAGTAACGTCATATTTTTAGATATACTGTAGGCCTACCGTAGGCGACATGAGTCTCACTAGTATTGAGTAATGTGCTGTTAAAAGTGGCGTAGGTCTTATTTAAAGAGCATATTGAAGTTARAAGCAATAGGATTTATTTAACTAGGCAAGTCAGTTAAGAACAAATTCTTATTTACAAGAGCAGCCTACTTCTTCCGCCTCGTCGGGGAATTGAACCCCGGTATCCTGCGCACCCGCAGGACACTGCATTCTTTAGCTAAATAGACCAGTACTGTACTCCCGACCATCACGTTGTACAGCGTCATATTTCCCGTTCCATCCTAATGGAATCCCCGAGGGTTTTTCGTTTTCCTTGGATTAGAACCACCATAATATTAATCAAATTAATTAAGCAAGTACCAGTCAAAAGTTTGGACAAACCTACTCATTCCAGGGTTTCTTTATTTTTACTATTATTCTACAATGTAGAAGTGAAGACATCACAACTATGAAATAACACATATGAAATCAGTTAAGAACAAATTCTTATTTACAATGCTAGTTAGTGCTAGTTTGACCACAAGAGGGCATCTTTGAGAAGCATTTGGTAGCCTTCAATAATGCCTGTACTAGAGAGTGCGGGCACGCAGGAGACAGGGGTTCAATTCGCCGACGGGGAAAAACTAGCACTAACTAGCATTAATGGTACCAGTGGTTCACACTTAAATAACGTGCCATAGAATTCTGCGGCACCATGCAAGCTGCGCAGCAACATTTAAAGGAGGAACCATTGTAACTCAATAAAATCTTTGAAATTGTTGCATGTTGCATTTATATTTTTTTCAGTGTAGTGCAGCGTAGTATGCCCCTATGTCTCCAGAACAACCAGAATTCTTCGGGGAACGGAAGTGTTGCGCAATTGGTATCAAGAGGACCTAACATGTGCCAGGAAAATATTCCCCACACCATTACACCACCAGCCTGTAACGTTGACAAGGCAGGATGTGACCATGGACTCATGCTACTTACGCCAAATCCGGACTGCCATCAGCATGACTCAACAGGAGCTGGGATTCGTCGGAAGAGGCAATGTTTTTCCACTTCAATTGTCCAGTGTTGGTGATCGCGTGCCTACTGCAGCCGCTTCTTCTTGTTTTTAGCTGATAGGAGTGGAACCCGGTGTGGTTGTCTGCTACAATAGCCCATCCATGACAAGGACTGACGAGTTGTGCATTCTGAGTTGCCGTTCTGCACACCACTGTTGTACTGCACCGTTATTTGCTTATTTGTGACTTGCATGTTAGCTTGCATTTATCCTTTGACCTCTCATCAACGAGCTGTTTTCGCCCACAGGACTGCCACTGCCTGGATGTTTTTATTTTGTCTTACCATTCTCGGTAAACCCTAGACACTGTCGTGCATGAAAAGTCCAAGAGGTCGGCCGTTTCTGAGATACTGGAACTGGCGTGCCTGGCACCGACGATCATACCACGCTCAAAGTCGCTTAGGTCACTCGTTTTGCCCATTCTAAATGTCCAATCGAACAGTAACTGAATGCCTTGATGCCTGTCTGCCTGCTTTATATAGCAAGCCACAGCCACAACTCACTGTCTGTAGGAGTGAACCATTTTCGTGAACGGGGTGGTGTACCTAATAAACTGAGTATACATTGATATTTAGCATATTTAGACACTGAGAGAAAGATTAGCTTAATTCCAAATTTTCCCCTAGCGCCTATTACCGAGCCACTCATAGATCTATGAAAATTGGATCGGTGGAAGCAATATGGTCACATTTCAACAGTCAATAAGGAGGCAAGACTAAACTATTACCATAAGGCTTCTACTTATCCAATTCCTTCAGATCTACAAGGGKGCTAGGTAGTAGGAACCGATTTGGAATTCAACAATTGAAAGGGAGAGGCTGAAAGGGACAAAAGTTACAGGTCAGGGGTACCTGATATGGCAAGTTGCTGTATCTTCAGGTCGATGTTCAGACTGGGGTTCTCCTCTGGTTTGGGGGCTCCAGCCTGCAAACTCAGACTACCTCGCAAGTTAGGAAGCTTCTGTGGGTTCAACTTTCCAATGTCCCACACCAACAACTAGAGAGAAGAGAGCGAGGGAGAGAGAGAGAAAGAAAAAGAGAGAAGGGGGGGGTTAGGTTCAGGGGTCCTTGTGAGATGGAGAAGTTTGTTAATAATAATGTCTGTTGATTGGCTGTTTACCTTGTCTAACTTGGAAATAGGGTCGTAGGTATAGCTACTCTGTGTAGTGGTTAGGCTCAGGGGTTAGAGGTTACAAGGTAGTAGGCGTGTAGTTACCTTTGTACCATTGTCATATGTGTAACTGCCCTGTGTGGCAGTCAGATTGATGCTGAGGATAGTTTTGGGCAAGTGGACCGTGACCACTACCCCTTCGACCGTCTTCCCCATGGTCTGCTTCGGTCCAACGGTCACGTCCAGACGGCCACCAGAACCACTCTCAAAGAAACTGATGCTCTGCTTCACATACACTGGGATGGCTACAAGACTGCATAGAATATAACAGAATAAATATAATATTACCAATATTATTATTAAACTGGGATGGCTACCAGACTGAAAATAATAGACATGGTAGTGTTATGATTAGGGGTCAGAGTTTAAAGCCGTACTTCTGTGCATTGACGTGATAGGTCATCAGGGTGAAGTTCCCGTCGGGAGGAATGAAGGAGAGGACACGCTCAGACTCCCAGCGTTTATAGCGAACACATGGGTGGAAACTCACATCGTCAAGGAGACGAGGATTCTGCAACGACAAAATGCAGTATGAATAGACCAATACACTGGRGCGCTCTCTCTGTGTGTGGGAAGGGAAATGCCTAGTTAGTTGCACAACTGAATGCATTCAGCCGAAATGTGTCAGGCTGCCTTAATCGATRTCCACGACACCCGGGGAGCAGTTGTTGTTGGGGGTTTACTGCCTTGCTCATGGGCAGAACGGCAATATTTTTCCACTTTYCTGGCTCGGTGATTCGAACCAGCAACCTTTCGGTTACTGGCCCAGCGCTCTTAACCGCTAGGCTACCTGCCAACCGTGTGTGTGTGTGCGCGCATGTATGTGCATGTGTGTAGGTTTGGGGTCAATTTGAATTGAAGGAAATCAATTCAAGAAGTAACTTTCAAAAGTGATTTATTATTTCAATTTTTTTATTAAAAAGTCAAATCATTTCCTGAATTGACTACCTTCAATTCGAATGGACCCCAACCCTGACATAGTGTGTGTGTGGGGGCCCACCATGAAGGAGAGTGTGAGGTCGGGCATACCAGACAGCTTGACACACGCCTCGACCACGCCCTGGATCTCTGCAAACACTGTCGTACCTGTTAACCAATCACAACACAGCTTACAGACTACACACAAACACAAACAAACTCCTGATGCCTGACCTTTAACCTCTGGATCTGACTTCCTGGATCTCTGCACCGTGGTGCCGGTGGACGAGTCAGTACTGCTCCTACCTGATTGGTCCAGGATAGCGTCAATCTCCTCCACCACGTCAAAGTAAGCTTCGTTATTGGTGTACTTCACTCCGGCCCGCCTCCATGGGATGGTCGACAGCTGACCAGTTGGCAACGTGTCTCCAACGTTACTGGTCCCTGGAACACACACACACTTTTTGCACTAACTCATAACATCGCTGCTGCTACAGTTTATTATCGATCCTGTTGCCTAGTCACTTTATCTCTACCTACAGTGCCTTTAGAAAGTTCACACCCCTTGACTTTTTCCACATTTTGTTGTGTTACAAAGTGGGATTAAAATGGATTTGTCATTTTTTGTCAACGACCTACACAAAATACTCTAATGTCAAAGTGGAAGAAAATTTAAAACAATTAATGGAAAATAAAACACTAATATTTCTTGATTAGGTAAGTATTCAGCCCCCTGAGTCAATACATGTTAGAGTCACCTTTAGCAGCGATTATAGCTGTAAGTCTTTCTGGGTAAGTCTCCTAGAGCTTTTGCACAGCTGGATTGTATGATATTTGCCCAATATTTAAAAAAAACATTCAAGCACTGTCAAGTTGGATGTTGATCATTGCAAAACAGCCATTTTCAAGTCTTGCCATAGATTTTGAAGCCGATTTAAGTCAAAACGGTAACTAAGTTACTCAGGAACATTCAATGTTGCCTTGATAATCAACTCCAGTAATTGTCCTGCTGAAAGGTGAATGTGTCTCCCAGTGTCTGTTGGAAAGCAGACTAAACCAAGTTTCCTCTATAATTTTGCCTGGGCTTAGCTCTTTTCCGTTTCTTTTTATCCTAAAAAAATCCTTAGTCCTTGCCGATGACAAGCATACCCATAACATGACGCAGCCACCACCATGCTTGAAAATATGAAGAGTGGTACTCAGTGAAGTGTTGGATTTGCCCCAAACATAACASTTTGTATTCTCAGGACAAAAAGTGCATTTCTTTGCCTCTTTTTTTGCAATATGTACTTAATAAGTGCCCTGTTGCGAACAGGATGCATGTTTTGGAGTATTTGTATTCTGTACAGGCTTCCTTCTTTTCACTCTGTCATTTATGTTAATATTGTAGAGTAACTACAATGTTGTTAATCCATCCTCAGTTTTATCCTATCCCAGCCATTAAACTCTTTTAAAATCACCATTGACCTTATGGTAAAATCCCTGAGTGATTTCCTTCCTCTCCGGCAACTGAGTTAGGAAGGGTGCCTGTATCTTTGTAGTGACTGGGTGTATTGATACACCATCCAAAGTATAATTAATAACAGCACCATGCTCAAAGGGAWACTCAATGTCTGCTTTTTGTTTTAACCCAATAGGTAGGTGCCCTTCTTTGTGAACCATTGGAATATCTCCCTGGTCTTTGTAGTTTAATATGTGCTTAAAATGAACTGTTCAACTGAAGGACCATTCAGATAATTGTATGTGTGGGGTACAGAGATGTGGTAGTCATGAATAAATAATGTTAAACACTATTATTGCACACAGAGTGAATCCATGGACTGGGGGGCAGTATTGAGTAGCTTGGATGAATAAGGTGCCCAGAGTAATATGCCTGCTACTCAGGCCCAAAAGCTAGAATATCCATATAATTAGTAGATTTTGAAAGAAAACACTGAAGTTTCTAAAACTGTTTGAATGATGTCTCTGAGTATAACAGAACTCATATGGCAGGCAAAAACCTCAGAAAAAATCCAACCAGGAAGTGGGAAATCTGAGGTTTGTAGGTTTTCAAGTCTAAGCCTATCCAATATACAGTGTCTATGGGGTCATATTGCACTTCCTAAGGCTTCCACTAGATGTCAACAGTCTTTAGAACCTTGTTTAAGGCTTCTACTGTGAAGGGGGAGCGAATAAGAGCTGTTTGACTAAGGGGTCTGGCAGAATGCCATGAGCTAAATCACGCGTGCGGCCGTGAGAGCGAGCTGCATTCCCTTTCATTTGGCGCCCTGCAATTTCACTTGCTGTTGGCGAGGTGAGACAACCAGAGAAGTTAAGTCTTTATTGAAGACTCATCTCTTCAGTAGGTCCTATGACTGAGTGTAGTCTGGCCCAGGAGTGTGAAGGTGAACGAAAAGGCACTGKAGCAACGAACCGCCCTTGCTGTCTCTGCCTGGCCAGTTCCCCTCTCTCCACTGGGATTCTCTGCCTCTAACCCTATTACAGGGGCTGAGTCACTGAATTACTGGTGCTCTTCCATGCCGTACYTAGGAGGGGTGCGTCACTTGAGTGGGCTGAGTCACTGACGTGATCTTCCTGTCCGGGTTGGCGCCCCTCCTTGGGTTGTGCCGTGGGGCAGATCTTTGTGGGTTATACTCGGCCTTGTCTCAGGATGGTAAGTTGGTGGTTGAAGATATCCCTCTAGTGGTGTGGGGGCTGTGCTTTGGCAAAGTGGGTGGGGTTATATCCTGCCTGGTTGGCCCTGTCCGGGTGTATCGTCGGATGGGGCCACGGTGTCTCCCGACCCCTCCTGTCTCAGCCTCCAGTATTTATGCTGCAGTAGTTTATGTGTCGGGGGCTAGGGTCAGTTTGTTATATCTGGAGTACTTCTCCTGTCTTATCCGGTGTCCTGTGTGAATTTAAGTATGCTCTCTCTAATTCTCTCTCTCTCTTTCTTTCTCTCTCGGAGGACCTGAGCCGTAGGACCATGCCTCAGGACTACCTGGCCTGATGACTCCTTGTGATCCCCAGTCCACCTGGCCTTGCTGTTGCTCCAGTTTCAACTGTTCTGCGGCTATGGAACCCTGACCTGTTCACCGGATGTGCTACCTGTCCCAGACCGGCTGTTTTCAACTCTCTAGAGACTGCAGGAGCGGTAGAGATACTCTTAATGATCGGCTATGAAAAGCCAACTGACATTTACTCCTGAGGTGCTGACCTGTTGCACCCTCGACAACCATTGTGATTATTATTATTTGACCATGCTGGTCATCTATGAACATTTGAACATCTTGGCCATGTTCTGTTATAATCTCCACCCGGCACAGCCAGAAGAGGACTGGCTACCCCTCATTGCCTGGTTCCTCTCTAGGTTTCTTCCWAGGTTCTGGCCTTTCTAGTGAGTTTTTGCTAGCCACCATGCTTCTACACCTGCATTGCTTGCTGTTTGGGGTTTTAGGCTGGGTTTCTGTACAGCACTTTGAGACATCAGCTGATGTAAGAAAGGCTTTATAAATAAATTAGATTGATTGAGGTTTATCAGTGCAATTTTTACGGCCAACTAACTTTTTCAGCTAGTTGTCCGTAAAAATTGCACTGATAAACGACGGGGAATTGTAGTCTCCTCGCCCTTCTGCAACTAGCMTGCCAATGCATGCTTGTCACTACCAAGCACCCAATCTAACTCACTAAAGTTGGCTAGATTGCTACTTCCAAACAGAAATGAGAAAAYACCTCACTCTGACCATTTTACTCGCAGAAGCAGAGGTTAGGCTGTTTACATGTTGTTATCTAAAGCGTTCTTGACTAACTATKACTTTTTTTGCCTACGTTTACTGACACCGGTCATATTCAGCGGTTGTTGAGCATTCGTAAATGTATCAGTTGTTCTGCGCTCTGCCACATTCAGATGTGAGTGCTCTGAAATCTGAGTAGATAACCAGAGTGAATTTGCGAACRCAAGAGATACGCTAACTGGATAACAGTTGGTTAGCCTGCAAGAACTTGAAGAAATKAAACCTGCATCTGTGTATAGCCACCAAAAGACAATATGAGGAGAAAAGTCAGTCAGTCACTCACCCACTCCTCCAATGGCATGACATGAAATTATCCTAGCTGGCTAACGATAGACTCCGGGTTTTTAGCTTGCCAAATAATTGTATTTTTTATTTGATTTAACCTTTAACTAGACAAGTCAGTTAAGAACAAATTGTTATTTGCAATGATGGCCTAGCCTGGCCAAACCCTTCCCTAATCCGGACGACGCTGGACCAATTGTGCGCCGCCCTATGGGACTCCTGATCACGGCCGGTTGTGATACAGCCTGGGGTCGAACCAGGGTCTGTAGTGACGCCTCTAGCACTGAGATGCAGTGCCTAAGACCGATACGCTGGCCTATTAGCCACGTTATGACTGACTTGTGATCATTGCCCTTGCTAGTTTGATTGTATTGACATTCCCAGCCTTAGTTACATTCGTCTGTTTCTGTCCAGAATATTGAGTCATTGAAACAGAAACAGTGCATTCTGAATTGAGGCAGCAAACAATGTACCAGGCCAGCTGTGATTTACAACCTCATAGCAATATTTTTTGGACTACCAAGAAATGTATTGGTGAATTATATTAATCTTGCATTGAACTGCAACCAACAATGCCTTCGGAGTGGCAGGTAGCCTAGTGGTTAGAGCGTTGGGCCAGTAACCAAAAGGTTGCTGGATCGAATCCCCGAGCTGACAAGGTAAAAATCTGTCGTTCTGCCCCTGAACAAGGCAACCTTTTCCCTAGTAGGCCGTCATTGTAAATAAGAACGTGTTCTTAGCCGACTTGCCTAGTTAAATAAAGGTTCAATAAAAATCTTTTAAAAATAGTGTACATCATGGAACGTTGAGTCAAATAGAACCTATTTTTAAARCCTCTTATAAAGTTTGTTTTGTAGCATTAACTGGGRATTTGATATTTTTACGTATATCATTACAGATATGAAACAGACAAAGTACTGTCAGTTCCACTTTAAACTCTAGGTCCCCGTTACTTTGTGTGCTAAATGTGAAATGTTTTTTGCAATGGGAAGTAATAGATTTATATTGGGAAATGCTTAATGGTTGTATTGTTATGTTATGATTGGGACCTACTGGCTTATTATGTCCCAGTTTATGGACTGCTTATCCTTTAACATAATGCAGTGTGTAACTGCTGTCTTTCCATCGGCCCTATGCAGTGGTGTAGTGGTGCCTGGAGAAGTGGGTATAAGCTAATTTTGCCAAAAAGTTCCCAAACGGCCCGCCCCGCGAAGGAAATGCACCCGGTCTGATAAATCTTTTATTTTTTAAACAACAAATTCTTATTTACTATGACGGCCTACCCCGGCCAAACCCTTCCCTAACCCGGACGATGCTGGGCCAATTGTGCGCCGCCCTATAGGACTCCCAATCACGGCCGGTTGTGATAAAGCCTGGAATCGAACCAGGGTCTGTTGTGATACCTCTAGCACTGACAGAACCTTATGAAGCATGTGACGAATAAAATGTTATTTGATTTTGACACACACACACACACTTTTAGGGAAGTAGGCATTATGGGTTAGGGTGTAGGGGTCAAGGAGGCTGTAGGGTAGAGGTTAGCATGTAGGGGTAGGGTACCTGTTAGTGTGTTGACAACAGATCGGAGGATGGTGGGTGGTCTGATCATCTCTTTGAGGACGTTAGATTCGGTTGCCAGGGGAAACCCGTTGTCAAGCATCTCCTCCAACAGCTCATACACCATCACCATGTTGTCCTTGACTACTGTCTCCGAACACTCCCCAAAGTAGTCCTGCAGAAAAAGACGTACACACACACACTTAAACATTACTGGTTATAAAATAGTTAACTAATCCAGGTAACTAGTCAGGTTGAACTAATCCTGGCAATTTGTCAGGCTTAGAGTTGAGTCAGACCTGGATCATCTCTGCGACGCGGTGCAGGAACTCAATGACAAACAGCGGAGGAACCTCAGTCTGGATGACGGAGAGGAAGAACAGCTTGTCCCTGTAATAATAAATACAGTAATAATAATCAATATTTGTAAAGCAACATTCACACATTGTATACAAAACAAATGTTTTTTTTAAAACACACTAATAAAGACAGACCTTAAAACTGTCTGTCATTAGTGAGCAGGTTTTTACATTGGTTTTGGATATATGGCGGTTTCTTAAATAGTGATATAAAATCCAATAAAATAACTTGTAGATGCTGATGAGGTGTAAGTGTGCGTCCTGTAGCTGTTGAAGAAGTGTGTGTGTGTGTGTGTGTCTTTCTATGCATACATACAGTGCATTCAGAAAGTATTCAGACCCCTTGACTTTTCCCACATTTTGTTAGCCTTATTCTAAAATTGATTAAATTATTTGTTTCCCCTCATAAATCTACACACAATACCCCACAATGACAAATCGAATACAGGTTTTAGAAATTGTAGCAATTGTATTAAAAATACCTTATATACGTAAGTATTCAGACCCTTAGCTATGAGACTCAAAATTGAACTCTGGTACATCCTGTTTCCATTGATCATCCTTGAGATGTTTCTACAACTTGGAGTCCACCTGTGGTAAATTCAATTGATTGGACATGATTTGGAAAGGCACACACATATCCCACACACCTGTCTATACCCCACAGTTGACAATGCATGTCAGAGCAAAAACCAAGCCATGAGGTCGAAGGAATTGTCCATAGAACTCCGAGACAGGATTGTGTCAAGGCATAGATCTGGGGAATGGTAGAAAACATTCATGCAGCATTGAAGGTTGCCAAGAACACAGTGGCCTCGCCATTCTTAAATGGAAGAAGTTTGGAACGACCAAATCTCTTCCTAGAGTTGGTTGCCTGGACAAACTGAGTATTCTGAGGAGAAGGGCCTTGGTCAGGGAGGTGACCAAGAACCTGATTGTCACTGACAGAACTCCAGAGTTCTTCTGTGGAGATGGGAGAACCTTCCAGAAGGACAACCATCTCTGCAGCACTCCACCAATCAGGCCTTTAATGGTAGGGTGGCCAGACGGAAGCCACTCCTCAGAAAAAGGCACATAACAGCCCGCTTGGAGTTTGCCAAAAGGCACCTAAAGGACTCTCAGACCATGAGAAACAAGATTCTCGGGTCTGATGAAACCAAGATTGAACTCTTTGGCCTGAATTGCCAAGCGTCACGTCTGGAGGAACCCTGGCACCATCCCTACGGTGAAGCATGGTGGTGGCAGCATCATGCTGTGGGGATGTTTTTCAGCGGCAGGGACTGGGAGACTAGTCAGGATCGAGGGAAAGATGTACAGCGAGATCCTTGATGAAAACCTGCTCCAGAGCGATCAGGACATCAGACTGGAGAGAAGATTCACCTTCCAACAGGACCCTAAGCACACAGCGAAGGCAACGCAGGAGTGGCTTTGGGACACATCTCTGAATGTCCTTGAGTGGCCCAGCCAGAACCCGGACTTGAACCTGATTGAACATTTCTGGAGAGACCTGAAAATAGCTGTGTAGCGACGCTCCCCATCAACCTGACAGAGCTTGAGAWGATCTGTAGAGAAGAATGGGAGAAACTCCCCAAAGACAGGTGTTTCAAGCTTGTAGCATCCTAACCAAGAAGACTTGAGGCTGTAATTGCTGCCAAAGGTGCACCAACAAAGTACTGAGTAAAGGGTCTGAATACTTATGTAAATGTGATTTCTGTTTTATTTTATACATTTGCAAACATATCTAAAAAACGGTTTTCACTAGTTCATTATGGGGTATTGTGTGTAGATTGATTAAGGGGGAAAAAATGTTTAATCTTTTTTAATTTTTTATAAGCCTGTAACGTAACAAAATGTGGGAAAAGTCAAGGGGTCTGAATACTTTCCTAATACACTACATGCATGACCTGTAGATGCTGATGAGGTAGTGATGAGGGGTGTGTATGACAGGTGGAACGTCCTCAGGTTCCAGAGCCTTCTCTTTGGCTTCCAGGAAGTAGTCACACACCGACCGACTGACCACACTTTTCCAGTGCTTCTCCAGGAAGATGTCCCCCGAAGCGTTGATCAAGAACAGGCTGTTGATCATCTCTGCTGGTAGAGAGGGACAGGTGTTACACAGGTAGGTTTTTTGTGTGTGGCCTACCGAGTGGCGCAGTGGTCTAAAGAGATTTTGGATTCGAGTCCAGGCTCTGTCGTGACCGGGAGACCCATGGGGCGGCACACAATTGGCCCAGCGTTGTCCGGGTTAGGGGAGGGTTTGGCCGGCAGGGATGTCCTTGTCCCATCGCGCAATAGCGACTCCTGTGGCGGGCAGGGTGCAGTGCACRCTGACACTGGAGCAGTGTACTCGTTTCCTCCGACACATTGGTGCGGCTGGCTTCCATGTAAAGTGGGCATTGTGTCAAGAAGCAGTGCGGCTTGGTTTGATTGTGTTTTGGAGTACGCACAGCTCTCGACCTTCGCGTCTCCCGAGTCCATACGGGAGTTGCAGCAATGAGACAAGAATAACTACCAATTGGGGARAAAAAAGGGGTAAAAATAAATAAATCTAAAGGTTTGTTTGTGTGCGTCACGGGTCCCCAGCCCTAAGCCAAAGGTGTAACACATGTGTCCTACATTACAGGGCTAGAGATATATTATCTACCCCATGGATCAGATCAGTGGGATAGACAGCTCAGAACAGTACTACAGACCAGGGTTGTGTACAATGCACAATGACATCCCTGTCTTTCACTTTAGTTTGGTATGTGCCACGTTGCATCCAAGATGCAGACAAACTCCAGATGTTAGAAGAGCTGTACAACATAAAGTTTATCCATGATGATAAATCTCATCCACTGTCAGATGTTAAAATCAAAGCATAGTAGTCCACTGGCTAAACAGTACAATCTGGTTATTAACTGTCTGCACCAATATTGACTCAACGAAGTTAGCCTAGCCTTACAGCCTCGAGCACAGTGATCGAACTGTCTGCAACATTGTAGCCAGCAATCTTATTCTAGCTTGTGACATTCAGCAAGTCGAGTCTTGTTAAATCGATTGAAATAGCGGTAAAGTTAGTTAAAGTGTATCAAAAAGTATAATTACCTGCTTTGTTCCAGTGCTAGTGGCAGGAATAAAACTGTGTTGCACTGTCAGAGAGTAGTCTGGCCACTATACACAGAAGCCTGATTTAATATGCACATTTATACTCTTATCAGCACAATATAACTTCACATAAAACCTTTAAACATTCAGCCTTGACATTTGTGAATATCTGTGTGTAACATGCACTGACCGAAAAGTACAACATCAACTCCTGACCAAAGTTCCTGTATTTCTAGTCAGGCACAATCGTCTGCAGGCAGCTTAATGCCGCGTTCAAAACAACTGGGAACTCGGAAATCTCCGACTCCGCAGCAGTCTAAGGCACTGCAGTGCTAGAGGCTTCACAAMAGACCAGGGTTGTGTAATGTCACAACCGGCCGTGATCGGAAGTCCCATAATTGGCACAGCGTTATCCGGGTTGGCTCATCACGCTTTAGCGGTTTTTTTCTTCTTGGGTAGGATGCTACAAGCTAAAACGCTTTAGCGGTTTTATGTAAAGTTTCCTCCGACACATTGGTGCGGCTGGGTTAAACGGGCGGGTCATGATTCGGAAATCCAAGCTGGCTTGAACGCGCCATCAATCTCCAGCTGTTGTATTGGGGGTCGTCCCTAGTTCCCATAGCCACAAAGTCATAAACCCCGCCTATTTCTAAAACGTATMTTTTTAAAGTGTGATTGTAAACCTAACCTTAAATTAAGTCCAAAAATAAAAACACGTGTCATGAAGTTTGACTGTCGATGTGGTAGCCGTTGTATTGTCAGTGATTATTTTAAAGCCGTTTCCCCTGTCTAGATTCCTTTTGATATTCTCATCTTTACTCAAGGAGGTCTCGGCGTAATCATTCATGGCATCAGGCGAACCTAGTGCAAAGAAACTCCGACCATTCGAGGAGAAAAAGGATAACACATCAGAAAATAAAAAAGACTTCAGAGAAAGTTCCAAAGAGGAAAACTCCAGAGAGAACCCAGGTAGCTAATAGCTATAGTAGCTAGTTGAATGGAGCTCTGCTTGGCATGGCTACTGACACTAGTCTGGCTTCAAGAGTTTTAGCTAGCTAGCAGCTACTGTATACGTCTGTTTGCCAAAACCTCAAAGCGAGGGGCTAGTCGGTGAACTCTGAATGTATTGAAATGAAACAGGCAGGGAGCAGGTCTCGAACCCTCGACCTTCTAGCCCGAGGTCCGGCGCGCTATCGACTGTGCCGCAAAAGCATGCTCATGCGGCAGAGTCGATTTCCGCGCTTATAAAACCAGGGTCGTTACACTACTCCCTTCTTTTCAAAGAGCGCGTCCTCGCGCTAGCTTGCAGGAACGCGCTCACCGGCCAAGCACACCCACTGTCGTGGATGCAAGGTCCGACCACTTCTGACACCAGTGTAATGAAACAGCAGGGAGCAGGTCTCGAACCCTCGACGTTCGAGCCCGAGGTCCGGCGCGCTATCGACTGTGCCGCAAAAGTATGCTCTTGCGGCAGAGTCGATTTCGTTACAGTATTATATAACTTGCCAGCTGGCTAATTCAGTTCGGAAATGTGTGCACACTGCTACACACGGAAATCATTATGAATTATTAAGCCTTTGTTTTTTTTTATTACATAAATACTTCAAAATTCACAAAAAGTGATGTTAGAACAAAACATAAAGCTAAAATCTCTTAAGCCTGTGTTTACCACAGACATTATTTTCTACATTTATCCCCCCAAAAAAACATTTTCCCATAGGTTTTGTTAAATGAMCCACAAGAAGGCCAGCATCCCGGAGTCGCCTCTTCACTGTTGACGTTGAGACTGGTGTTTTGCGGATACTATTTAATGAAGCTGCCAGTTGAGGACTTGTGAGGCGTCTGTTTCTCAAACTAGACACTCCAATGTACTTGTCCTCTTGCTTAGTTGTGCACTGGGGGCTCCCATTCCTCTTTCTATTCTGGTTAGAGCCAGTTTGCGTTGTTCTGTGAAGGGAGTTGTACACAGCTTTGTACGAGATCTTCAGTTTCTTGGCAATTTCTTGCAGCCTTCATTTGGAAAATTGTATCTCTGTAATTTAGGCCAATAGGGTGGACATTTGAGGGGGACATACAGACTATTAACATTAAACATTTATACAACTTTGAGTGTTTCAATTTATTTAGCTTTGCACCATAGTTTTTTCCACCAAAGAAATGGTCACTTCCTGAATGTGGTGTCATTGTAGGAAGTGGTTTGTTTTTTTAAATGGAGAATTACAACAAACTAGCAAGGTGGAAAGTGATATCAGGGACACACAGAAAATCTTAAATAAATAATCAATACAAAAATTGTGAAAACATTTTATTGATGAGAGGGAATTTAACTAGGACTACAAAATGCTTTGAATATTTTATTACTTTTATGGCTTCTATTTCTTGTGGAAGTTGATGATTAACACCTAGGGACAGAAAAGGCACCACTTACCCAGCTAGTGCAGCCCATATGTCTTTATGTAGCTATGCGTGCTCTGAAGTTCCCTGCAATCAGTGGTTTAGGGTAAGAGGTTAGGGGTCAGAGACTCTGTACTGTCACCCGAGTCTCCTTGGTCTGTCTGACTCAAAATCCTTGAAGCACCAATGAAAATAATGTTTTAGAAAAGAGGAATGGGAGCCCCCAGTGCACAACTAAGCAAGAGGACAAGTACATTGGAGTGGCTGTCTGTCCTCAGCACAAGTTCAATGTCACTGTAGTGTCACAAAAAGAGAGCTACTCACTCCGCAATTTAAAAAATGTATTTGACCTTTATTTAACTAGGCAAGTCAGTTAAAGAACAAATTCTTATTTTCAATGACGGCCTAGGAACGGCCTAAGAACTGCCTTGTTCAGGRGCAGAACGACAGATAATGGACTAAAGGAGCCTTACTTTACTCCTTATTGTCCAAGGACCTTACATGTTCTGTTTCGAGGCGAAGTGACTGGCAGCCAAAATGGCCAAATATTCCATCTAAATGTGAATTGATTCTCAATTACGGTATGGTTCTAGAAACAAAGCCCTCTACTTTCATATCACATCAAAATAATTTCACAAATGCAAAATACAATGTTTTAACCGGTTTTAAAACAGTTATTGCTGAGGAACGCTCAACTCTGTTCGCTTATATCAAGGTGGAGTTGAGTTTTGATAACTGGTCGCGTGATTTTTGAGCAACAACATTGAGTCACTGTCAGTCAATACTTGTAAAAATGTCAATTCTGAAAAAGCTTACCTCTACCTACGTTTGTTGTGTACATATGTTTTAATAACTTTAATCGAATACAACCAGACTTTTTTCTCATCTGTAGTCAGTATGCATTTTGGAAACATACTTAATGGTTTACTTCATATTGTGAAGCATGTCTTACCTTACTTGAAAATTTGACCATAGAAAGGTGGAGGCAATTATTTTATAGACTTCATAGGCAGTGCGCGAGTTTCAAGTTTGGGGAAGCATACAAAAGATCTACTTCTATGATCCATTTCTACTGATCTGCATGTCAGTTATGATTTTCATATGTGCATTTTCGTAGAACAGTTTCATTTTAAATAATAGCATTTTATTTTCTCAATCACTGTCATGTGGTTAATCATAATGATAAACGTTAATTCAACTAATGCAGAGCACCAGCCTCTGCCGTATAGACACATTGATACACCGGGATCATTGGCGGCTAAATTGCCTAAATGAGCACGTGGTCTATCAACTAAGTAAAAATAGCCTACATAAAGCTGACAAAAACGGTAGATAATACTAATGAAAATACTGTTTTTATCAATCACATCTAAGCCTGTCATCCTCCCTTTTCTATCTGTCTTGACTTGAGCTATCGCTAGTGAAGTGCAACATTGTATCAAATCAACTGGATCTGGCCTGAAGCAATTGTTTACAGACCAGATTATTTCACTTATACGTCACTGTATCACAATTCCAGTGGGTCAGAAGTTTAAAACAGCTTGGAAAATGCCATAAAATGTCATGGCTTTAGAGGCTTCTGATAGGCTAATTGACATAATTTGAGTCAAATGGGGGATACCTGTGGTTGTATTTCAAGGCCTACCTTCAAACTCAGTGCCTCTTTGCTTGACATCATGGGAGAATCAGCCAAGACATGGCCACATGGCCTCAAACCATTTTTCTCTACGTCACCCACGCACTTTCAACATTAAGATAATTAAAGCATTTTTATAWTTTTTTCTAATGCTTCTATGCCTTTAGTTTTCTATGTAGACCAATTTATTTGTGAATTCTGAAAAGCTATCCAAGGATTGTTCCATAGGGTTGTGTTTTTGGTGATATTGGTTCTTGTTAGAATAGGTTTCACTTTCGTCCATATTGTTATAGTGTCCTTAACTATGACGTTGTTAATATTCTTAGCTTTATCCTTTGAAAATAGACAAGTGAAAAGATTCTGGGGATGAGCATGCGCATYTTCAATATGTACCCATTGTTCCTCTTTAGTGCATTTAACCATATGTCACAAGTAAAAGCMTTGGTTAGCGAGTTAATACAATTAAGTTGTCACGATTGTCGTCGGGAGAAGGAGAGGAGGACCAAGGTGCAGCGTGGTAAGTGTTCATTATTTTAATAAAACAACAGAACACTGAACAAAACAACAAAAACGACAAACGAACAGTCCTGTAAGGTGACGAAAAACACTAAACAGAAAAGAATCACCCACAACTCAAAATGGGAAAACAGGCTACCTAAGTATGGCTCTCAATCAGAGACAACGATAGACAGCTGCCTCTGATTGCCATACCAGGCCAAACACATAGAAAAGGAAAACCTAGACCTACAACATAGAATACCCACCCACATCACACCCTGACCAAACTAAAAATAGAAACATACAAAGCAATTTACGGTCAGCGCGTGACATAAGTCTGGATGGTTAAAACCACCCTCCGACTTAGGAAGATATAACACTTTATTACCGTATCACAGAACAAAAATAAAYGCAACAATGTTAAAGATTGAGTTATGGTTCATATCAGTCAATTTGTAACGGTTCTCGTCCTCTTCGTCTGAGGAATAGCAAGGATCGGACCAATACGCAGCGTGGTAAGTGTCCATAATAGATTTTTAATAAATCAAAATGAACACAGAACAAAAATAACAAAACACGAACAAACAACCGAAACAGTCCCGTATGGTGCAAACACTGAAACAGGAAACAACCACCCACAAACACAGGTGGGAACAGGCTACCTAAATATGATTCTCAATCAGAGACAATGAATGACAGCTGCCTCTGATTGAGAACCATATCAGGCCAGACATAGAAATACAACACAAGGACAACATAGAACACCAGATATAGAATGCCCACCCAAACTCACGCCCTGACCAACCAAAACAGAGACATAAAAAGGATCTCTAAGGTCAAGRCGTGACAGTACCCCCCGCCCCCCAAAGGTRCGGACTCCGGCCGCAAAACCTGAACCTATAGGGGAGGGTCTGGGTGGRCATTTCACCGCGGTGGCGGCTCTGGTGCGGGACGTGGACACCGCTCCACCTTAGTCTTGGCCCACTTAGGTGGCGCCTCTGGAGCGGGGACCCTTACCGCCGACCCCGAAACTGGGGACCCTTGCAGCGGGCCCCGAATAAACGGGCGGCTCCGGCAGCTCCTAACTGACGGGCGGCTCCGGCAGCCCTGACTGACGGGAGGCTCCGGCTGCTCCGGACAGACGGACGGCTCCGGAGAGACGGACGGTCCGGCTGCTCGGACAGGAGGGAGACTCCGGCTGCTCCGGACAGGAGGGAGACTCCGGCTGCTCCGGACAGGAGGGAGACTCTGGAGGCTCCGTACTAGAGGACGTCGCTGGAGGCTCCGGACTAGAGGGCGACGCTGGAGGCTCCGGACTAGAGGGCGACGCTGGAGGCTCCGGACTAGAGGGCGTCGCTGGAGGCTCCGGACTAGAGGGCGTCGCTGGAGGCTCCGGACTAGAGGGCGTCGTTGGAGGCTCCGGACTAGTTTCCTTCGTTGGAGGCTTCGTGCCCTGGATCCTCACTGGAGGCTTGTGCCATGGATCATCACTGGAGGCTTCATGCCATGGATTATCACTAGAGGCTTCTTGCCATGGATCATCACTGGAGGCTTCGTGCCATGGATCACACTGGAGGCTTCTTGCCAGGATCATCACTGGAGGCTTTGTGCCATGGATTATCACTGGAGGCTTCGTGCCATGGATCATCACTGGAGGCTTCGTGCCATGGATTATTACTGGAGGCTTCGTGCCATGGATTATCACTGGAGGCTTCGTGCCATGGATTATCACTGGAGGCTTCTTGCCATGGATTATCACTGGAGGCTTCTTGCCATGGATTATCACTGGAGGCTTCTTGCCATGGATTATCACTGGAGGCTTCTTGCCATGGATTATCGCTGGAGGCTTCGTGCCATGGATTATCACTAGAGGCTTCGTGCCATGGATTATCACAGAGGCTTTTTGCCATGGATCACCACTGGAGTGGAGAGACACACAGGAGGCCTGGCCCTGGGAGAAGGCACAGGACTCACCAGGCTGGGGAGGCATGCAGGAGGGTTAGTGCTTAGCACAGACACAGAACTCACCAGGCTGGGGAGACATGCAGGAGGATTTGTCCTTGGCCGAGGCACCGGATGCACTGGACCGTGGAGGCGCACTGGCGGTCTCGAGCGTAGGCTAGCACCACTCGTCCTGGCTGGATCCCCCTGTAGCCCGGCAAGTGCGGGGAATTGGAATAGGCCGCATTGGGCTGTGCTGTCGAACTGGAGACACGTGCGTAGGGCTGGTGCAGTATACCCCGGGCCGGGAGACGCACTGGAGACCAGATGCGCTGAGCCGGCATCATCCCTCCTGGCTCGATGCCCACTCTAGCCCAGCGATTCGAGGAGCTGTGAATCAGGCACCGGGCTATGCGTGCATACTGGGACACTTGCGCTTCTCCGCATAACACGGGCCTGCCCAGTCACTCTCTCGCCACGGTAAGCACGGGGAGTTGATTCAGGTCTCCTACCTGAGTCCGCCAATCTACCCGTGTACCCCCCCCAAAAAAAATTCTGGGGCTGCCTCTGCCGATTGTCCAGGATTATGAGGAAAAACCATTACGATCCACAATATTTATTCCACGGGACAAACTAGGTCCAGAGTGTGACTGTGGCAGTGAGTAGGTCTGGAGACATGTTGTACAAAACCCACTGAGTCGATGATGTCTCCGAAAGCCTTTTGGAGTGGGTCTGTGGACTTTTCCATGTGAATATTAGTCACCAAAAATTWGAATATTATCTACCATGACTACAAGGTCCGATAGGAATTCAGGGTACTCGGTGAGGAACGCTGTATAWGKCCCAGGAGGTCTGTAAACAGTAGCTATAAAAAGTGATTGAGTAGGCTGCATAGATTATGACTAGAAGCTAAAAAAAATGAAAATGTAGTTAAAAAATATATATATGAAATTGAAATTTGCTATTGTAGATGTGAGCAACACCTCCACCTTTGTGGGATGCGCGGGGAATATGGTCACTAGTGTAACCAGGCAACACAGTGTCACATTCAATTCGTGCATATATGTACATAATGCATTTCAGCAAATTTCGTGTGTTTTTGTGTGGCTTAATTCGTGAGAAATGACATGAATTTATGTGCTTCCTAATTCGTGCGAAAAGACACAAATTTAACCAGTAGGCTACACACAAGCCTTTGCAACAATTTTATAGACGCGATAGTTTATATTTAAKTTTTTGTTCTTCTTAATGGCTAATTGAACGTTATGAATATACAGAAATGTTGTCTTTGTTTAACCATGTTTTAAAATGTGTCGTATGTACTGTTTTAGACTTGCTGAACAGAATGAGAAAAGACGCACATTTACATGCRAATTAATTCGTGGGAAAAATTGTTTTATTAATGCCAATACTGTTTTCTATGCTTGATTTCGCTTAATACTTTGGGATACTGGTGCAGTTGTAATCAGAAGGCCTTTTTGTCATGTAGGCAACAGTACACGATTTTCTTCATAACCCATTTCATATTTTGTGGAGCCTAAATTACACAATTTTCTTCATAATGCATTTATTACATGTTAAACAGGTTAATATAAAATAATGAATTATGTTGGCTTACACTTATGACACTTCCAAGGCCTTTCCATTATGATTATTACGGTCATGTCAATCATGTTATATACTTAGGCTACTGTAACGCGTTCAATCAGTTAGCAAGTCAGAAATGTCAGTTTTCTAGTACCGACTAACACTGGAATGCAGTATTATGCTGGCTTCACATTCTCGTGGGAAATGGGAAGTTGTAACTTCGACATGATTGTTTTCAAGTGCTTTGAAGTCCGAACAATTCTTAAACCACTAAGATTTCCCACGTGTAATTGCTATTTGGAGGGTCATTCAAGTGAAACTTCCCAGTCGGAACTAGGAATTTCCGAGAACTCCGATAGCACCTGAACGAGGTATTAGTATCTGTAATAGACAACAGTAGGGTCTGGGTCGCGGCGTGTCCAGCCCTCATACCCATTCACGACCACCGCGGAGTGAGTGTCAGTATCTTACTATGTGTCCGTGCAGTCAACTCGTATAATTATTGTTTGTGACGTAAGTATGGGGATTATTATTAAGGTTCTGGTCGTCTGAGATACAGGCTATACAATAAACAATATAACTATAGAATTAAGAAACTAAAGTAATAATGTTATATTTTATTTTTTGCATTTATTTCCTTAATAAATGTTTGGTTGATTTAAGACTAATAAGCCATGTCTACACAATAATATTGGAGCGGTTCAAATGTTTAGCCTACATCCAATGTTTAGCCTACATACATAGCCTACATCTGTTTTCAGATTTATTTTACGGATGATTTATCCATTGAAAGAAATGTATTTATTCTTCCACTCCACTCTTCCGATACATTTATTTGCTACAGACAAGATGATATTCAACAGGTAGACATTTTGAAACCGTTCAGAGATTACTCCAAGTAATGGCACTCTTTGGGTTCTTTGCCAGGGAACATTTAAATACATTATCAATGGCAAATACTGTTTTCTATGCTTGATTTCACATAATATTTTGGTGTGTTGAGCTCATTGCAATCAGAAAACATATGTTGGCCGATCAAAACCCTTGCGGGTGATGTTGCTCAAGATCAGTACTGTACATAGGCAACTTCAACCCAATGTAATGCAGAGCGCGTTCCAGCTCTTCAACACAATCTGCTGTAAGGAGGTTACGTTGTGCGTTGTTCAGTTTATAAGAATATCAAATTAAATGAATCTAAGAAACGCTTTTCCAGGCAGTTTGAATGTATATTCTTATTCTGTGCAGAATCTGTGTCATTTGACCTACAACACAAATGCGCATCATGACTTCAACAAAGGCAACTTGGAACGTACTCGTTCTTCCCATGCTCCCACTCTCTTTCCCGGTAAGTGAAGTATGCAATTAAACAATGTGGTTGTAATCGCTAGTATGTACTGTTATGGAGATTGATTTATTGCTTTTTACGACATTTCTCAAACCACCATGCATTTTCACTGATCTGTCAAGGTTTTCAATCAAAATCTTAGCTATAGGCCTACTCAACAGTTTCAGCTAGCTAGCGAGCTAGGCTACAGTCTATTGAGTTTCATGGTGGGCGCAGGGTTTTGTTCTGGGCAACATCTACA
>NC_036840.1:16406957-16469055 GCF_002910315.2 Salvelinus sp. IW2-2015 | reverse complement strand
GAAATGTTGTCTTTGTTTAACCATGTTTTAAAATGTGTCGTATGTACTGTTTTAGACTTGCTGAACAGAATGAGAAAAGACGCACATTTACATGCGAATTAATTCGTGGGAAAAATTGTTTTATTAATGCCAATACTGTTTTCTATGCTTGATTTCGCTTAATACTTTGGGATACTGGTGCAGTTGTAATCAGAAGGCCTTTTTGTCATGTAGGCAACAGTACACGATTTTCTTCATAACCCATTTCATATTTTGTGGAGCCTAAATTACACAATTTTCTTCATAATGCATTTATTACATGTTAAACAGGTTAATATAAAATAATGAATTATGTTGGCTTACACTTATGACACTTCCAAGGCCTTTCCATTATGATTATTACGGTCATGTCAATCATGTTATATACTTAGGCTACTGTAACGCGTTCAATCAGTTAGCAAGTCAGAAATGTCAGTTTTCTAGTACCGACTAACACTGGAATGCAGTATTATGCTGGCTTCACATTCTCGTGGGAAATGGGAAGTTGTAACTTCGACATGATTGTTTTCAAGTGCTTTGAAGTCCGAACAATTCTTAAACCACTAAGATTTCCCACGTGTAATTGCTATTTGGAGGGTCATTCAAGTGAAACTTCCCAGTCGGAACTAGGAATTTCCGAGAACTCCGATAGCACCTGAACGAGGTATTAGTATCTGTAATAGACAACAGTAGGGTCTGGGTCGCGGCGTGTCCAGCCCTCATACCCATTCACGACCACCGCGGAGTGAGTGTCAGTATCTTACTATGTGTCCGTGCAGTCAACTCGTATAATTATTGTTTGTGACGTAAGTATGGGGATTATTATTAAGGTTCTGGTCGTCTGAGATACAGGCTATACAATAAACAATATAACTATAGAATTAAGAAACTAAAGTAATAATGTTATATTTTATTTTTTGCATTTATTTCCTTAATAAATGTTTGGTTGATTTAAGACTAATAAGCCATGTCTACACAATAATATTGGAGCGGTTCAAATGTTTAGCCTACATCCAATGTTTAGCCTACATACATAGCCTACATCTGTTTTCAGATTTATTTTACGGATGATTTATCCATTGAAAGAAATGTATTTATTCTTCCACTCCACTCTTCCGATACATTTATTTGCTACAGACAAGATGATATTCAACAGGTAGACATTTTGAAACCGTTCAGAGATTACTCCAAGTAATGGCACTCTTTGGGTTCTTTGCCAGGGAACATTTAAATACATTATCAATGGCAAATACTGTTTTCTATGCTTGATTTCACATAATATTTTGGTGTGTTGAGCTCATTGCAATCAGAAAACATATGTTGGCCGATCAAAACCCTTGCGGGTGATGTTGCTCAAGATCAGTACTGTACATAGGCAACTTCAACCCAATGTAATGCAGAGCGCGTTCCAGCTCTTCAACACAATCTGCTGTAAGGAGGTTACGTTGTGCGTTGTTCAGTTTATAAGAATATCAAATTAAATGAATCTAAGAAACGCTTTTCCAGGCAGTTTGAATGTATATTCTTATTCTGTGCAGAATCTGTGTCATTTGACCTACAACACAAATGCGCATCATGACTTCAACAAAGGCAACTTGGAACGTACTCGTTCTTCCCATGCTCCCACTCTCTTTCCCGGTAAGTGAAGTATGCAATTAAACAATGTGGTTGTAATCGCTAGTATGTACTGTTATGGAGATTGATTTATTGCTTTTTACGACATTTCTCAAACCACCATGCATTTTCACTGATCTGTCAAGGTTTTCAATCAAAATCTTAGCTATAGGCCTACTCAACAGTTTCAGCTAGCTAGCGAGCTAGGCTACAGTCTATTGAGTTTCATGGTGGGCGCAGGGTTTTGTTCTGGGCAACATCTACACACCTGATTAAACTAGTTTGAGTGGTTAATTACTTTAATCCACGTGTCAAACTCCAACCATGGGAGRTCCGAGTGTCTGCAGGTTTTTGCTCCACCCTTGATTGATAAATGAAGGTCACAAATGACTAAGGAACTCCCCTCACCTGKTTAGGTTTTCCAGGTGTTCATTGAAATGAAAAACCAAAATCCTGCAGACACTCGGCCCTCTGTGGAATGAGTTTGACACTCCTGCCTGATAGAGCTAGTTCAACTTGTTCTATTCTCTTTACTGTGCAGCTCCAAATAMAGACCCGTCACACCTACCACCCTTCTATTCAGACCTACGGCTGACACCTTTAGTCTCTCTCCATCCTCTTGATACATCCTCTGGCTGCAGTTTAAGTAAGTGGAAACTTTTTCTCTTTTAATTCAGCTTTCTTCCCATTTCTTGTGTTTTCAAAAACAAACCAGGTTGTAGTTTAAAAATGCAAACCAACTGGAGAAGATTATTCAAAATTTGTATCTTAAAATAATTAACCAAATCCCACTGGCCCAGGTATTGTTTCATCTGTCAACTAACGACACTCATTGCACTATGCACCTGAGGCTATGGCAGGTAGCCTACATCTAGGTTACAATAGTAGTCAACAGTTAGTATGACACATTACGTTACTGTGTGACATGTTAAAGCCTCAGGCTTAGTTTTTGTACCAGGCGAGGTCCATTATCAGATCTGACCCATATGATTGAGTCATTGAAACCCATGTCACCTTCAAACACACACACAGCACTTCTTTAATGGGTTTGAGAAGGGTCAGGGCTTGATGTTTCATACGAACTCAACGGCAGCTCCTTAGTTGGCCAAACTGTCTTTATTAATTGCTATTGTTAGTATAGTTTTTATCTCATAATCTCTAGTTCTCCTTGTCAATTCAAGCCCCGTGCCAGAGTGGACCTCCCTGGTGCATTCCATCAGTSAAAGTTATGTGTATAGGGCTATTCTTTCTGACACTTTCRTATCCACCTTTCATGCAGAAKGGCTCMTGGCTCCASCYGTAAGCTGTGTCCTAGTTGTAACACATCAATAGGAGTAGCATCAAATAAGTGCAAGATCTGTGGTGCAATAATCCAGCTAAAGGTCAAGTTAGAGGCCCAAAAAATGAAGGCAACAGATGAATGGGCAAATAAGACAATGAAACATGGAAGATATGCAACCTTGGTTAATGCAGCAAACAAGCTGGTAAGCTTTATTATGTGTTCCTCTAAAATATTTCTGCATTTCTAGGTTAGGGATATTTTTATTTGTTGTTGTCTCATTGTGTCATTTAAGACTAAATCTAAATGTCATTATTTGACTGATATTTGTTGTGTTTCTGGAAGTTATTTAGTCATTAATGATTCCAGGTACATAGGTTCCACAAGGTAGGAGTGTACCCCCTGCTACTCCTCAGCAAGAGGAAGAAGGATAACATTTTGTCGTCAACTGCACTGTGTCCTCACAGTGGTATGATGAATCAGACCTCAATGGCAGCAATCCAAAGGTTGTATGCGGCAATTGTGAAAGGTATCCCTCAACCACCACATCCGTCAGACAGTAAAAAACTAATTATTCCACTTAGGCAAATTCGCCAAAGTCAGCCCCTCCCTCTCCTGTTCTGCCGACCGAAACTCTCATCCATGCTTTCTTCTTCTCCTGAATAGACTATTGCAACTCACTACTCCCGGCACTAACACAGACTCCCTCGATAAGCTCCAAATGGTTCAAAACTCAGCAGCCCGTCTTCAAACCCACTAAATCGTCCTGGCAGCATATCACCCCATCCTCTGTGAACTCTGCTGGCTCCCTGTCTCCCACCGCATTAATTACAAGATCCTCCTGACCTAAAAAGCTCTCCCCCACCTTGCTACCCCTTACCTCTCTGACCTTCTTCTCTCCTACCAGCCTTCATGCTCTCTCTGCTCAACCACAGTTGGCCACCTTGTCATCCCCAAGTCCAAGCTCCAGAGTTTCAGTGACAGGGTTGCTCCTAGGCTCTGGAACTCCCCCCAGCCATCCGTGACTCTGAGTCCATCATCTTTCAGTCCCGCCTAAAAACCCACCTCTTCACCATGCGCTACCCTTACCTCCCCCTCCAGCATTAACACACACACCCCTTCTGTTTCACACAGAATACGCAACATATTCTCTCTCACTCACATGCTATCTCACTCACATATCACACCCTTTCCTTGAGCCCTTCTTACCTCTATTTAGCCCCGTTATACCTGGTTCTAACATGCATTATATTTCCTGATCTTGTCCACAGTCTGATTGTGCCCACATTTTCACACAGGTGTAGACGATTAAAAGAAGCACTGTGATCAGATCTTCCTGACCACGTCTGGAGTTGACAGTGAAACCATTTAAATCATCCTGCCTTCTAAAGTCATTGACAGGTGGCACCATTGACTTATGGAATATATACGTATGTGTCTTGAAAGAATAACTGTCAAAGAATTAGCATACAAGGCGGGACCAGTAAATCTGTTCACAATGCGGACACAGTGGACGGATAAGACCATGTGTAGACGCATTTCAAAAAATGTGGGCACAATCAGAATGTGGACAAGATCAGGATAAAGGACGTATGTTGCGCCAAAGTATTTTGTTTACTGTTTTTCTTCCTTTTGTTTAGTCTGCTGTTTAGTTAGAATATTGATTGTTTGTTTCTACAATTGTAAAGCTATGTATGTTTCATGTTTAATTATTGTTATTATTAAAGTAGAGGAGTTAGTTCAGGCAAGCAACATTTCAACACATTCTTTCACATATCCTGTGTAGAAGTTTATTTATAAACTGGGTGGTTCTAGCCCTGAATGCTGATTGTCTGAAAGCCTTGGTATATCAGACCGTATGACCCTAAAATTATTTTTACTGCTCTGATTACGTTGGTATCCAGTTTATAATAGCAATAAGGCACCTCGGGGGTTTGTGGTATGTGGCCAATATACCACGGCTAAGGGCTGTGTCCAGGCACTCCGCCATGCATAAGAACAGCCACACCTCCTCGGGCCTTATTGCTTAAATATACATGCTCACCTCTGCTAATTGGAAACTGTTGTCCACTTGTCTGTCCCATTTCCTTAATATGTTCTATTTCACAGTGGCAATCAACACCCATACCCCCACACTACAACCCTCTAACCCTCCTCCTGTTGCTGCCCAAGAACTGTCTGTTACAGTTGCCCCTCAGGAGACCAGCTACACCCTCAACATCACCCAGGTTGAAACCCCGATATCCCCCACCGCCCAGGAGACCAGCTGCACCCCCATTCTCAACCAGGTTGAACCCCCGATATCCCCCACCGCCCAGGAGACCAGCTACACACCCATCCTCAACCAGGTTGAACCCCCAATAACCCCCACCGCCCAGGAGACCAGCTACACCCAAACCAAACCAAATAAGACAGGGAGAAAGTCCTATCACCCTCAAAGAACCCTCCAACCCGCTGAGCATGACACAGTCAACCCCATCCAACCCCGACCAAGGAAGAGGAAATATGACTACATGCAAAAAGGTAAATCAGTATCTAACTTATATTGTTTATTCATAAATGTTAATTATGTCAATAACTTCAATTATGTTTTTAATACATTTATAAAACAATTCCAGTGATTGATGGTCCCCTACTTTTCAGGAGGCAGGCATACTGTATGCTCTTAGGAAAAGGGTTCCAAAAGGGTTCTTCAGCTGTCCCCAAAGAAGAACCTTTTTTGATTCTAGGTTAGAACCCTTTTTGGTTCCAGGTAGAACTCTATTGGGTTCCATGTAGAACCCTTTGTCTTAAGGGTTCTACATGGAACCAAAAGGGTTCTACCCGGAACCAAAAAGGGTTCTCCTATGGTGACAGCCAAATAACCATTTCTAAAAGTGTAGYCTAAGGCTAGGCATAGATGTAAAATGAATAATGCAAATGACTATCCCGCTAACTTTATTAATGTTCTGCTGGGTGGTGATTAAATAAATACATGCATTTATTGTTTCAGAGTGTCCAGTGCATCCGGGGCAAACGATTTTCCCTATTCTCAAGATTCTTGCCAATAGAACTTCAAAGGAGGCTAATCCTAGTGCAACACCAATTGTAGTTAACTTGCAGTGCATAGACCTTGTAGTTAAAGTGGCAATATGTAACTTTTTGGGTGGCCCGACCAAATTCATATAGAATTGTTAGTTACAAACAGCTGATATTAGCTACCATGACATTGTGGAGCGATTTCAGCATAGTGCAGCTTTAAAAAACATACATTTGTATTTGTTGCATAATAAAGGGTCAGGAGCAGAAAGTGAGGTGGAAGCCATGCTCTGGATGGTATGTTAATTCAACTAATCTCCTAGAATGAATTGAGGATATACTGTATACTCAACACTGTATGTATTTTGACAGTGAAGCTAAAAATGTACAATTTTACTCAACTCCAGCATTTTGGATTTGAGATCAAATGTTTCATATGAGGCGATAGTACAGGTCACCTTTTTACAATTTAGAAATTAAATCACTTTATGTACAGTGGGGAGAACAAGTATTTGATACACTGCCGATTTTGCAGGTTTTCTTACTTACATCACTGACAAACTGTAGAGGTCTGTAATTTTTATCATAGGTACACTTCAACTTCAACAAAAATCCAGAAAATCACATTGTATGATTTTTAAGTAATTAATTTGCATTTTATTGCATGACATAAGTATTTGATCACCTACCAACCAGTAAGAATTCCGGCTCTCACAGACCTGTTAGTTTTTCTTTAAGAAGCCCTCCTGTTCTCCACTCATTACCTGTATTAACTGCACTTGTTTGAACTCATTACCTGTATAAAAGACACCTGTCCACACACTCAATCAAACAGACTCCAACCTCTCCACAATGGCCAAGACCAGAGAGCTGTGTAAGGACATCAGGGTTAAAATTGTAGACCTGCACAAGGCTAGGATGGGCTACAGAACAATAGGCAAGCAGCTTGGTGAGAAGGCAACAACTGTTGGCGCAATTATTAGAAAATGGAAGAAGTTAAAGATGACAGTCAATCACCCTCGGTGGCATTACTACAATGATGATCCATCCTCAGTTTTTCTACCATGACAGCCTGTAACTGTAAAATCACCAATGGCCTCATGGTAACACCCCTGAGCAGTTACATTCATGTCCTGCAGCTCAGTTCAGAAGTTGACTGTATCGGCTCTCCCGGGTGGCGCAGTGCTAGCTGCGCCACCAGAGTCTCTGGGTTCGCGCCCAGGCTGGGCTGGGTTCGCGCCCAGGCTCTGTCGCAGCCGGCCGCAACCGGGAGATCCGTGGGGCGACGCACAATTGGCATAGCGTCGTCCGGGTTAGGGAGGGTTTGGCCGGTAGGGATATCCTTGTCTCAGTATGTAAAAATGTAATAAAATGTATGCACTCTACTGTAAGTCGCTCTGGATAAGAGCGTCTGCTAAATGACTAAAATGTAAATGTAAAATGTAAATCTTTGATGTGTCTGGGTGGTTTAATACATAATCCACACCATAATTATTAACTTGATCATGCTAAAAGAGATATGCAATGTCTGATTTGTTATTTTTACCCATCTACCAATCACTGCCCTTGTTTATGAGGCTTTCAAAAACCTCCCTGGTCTTTGTAGTTGAATCTGTGCTTGAAATTCAATAGCTGACTGAGGGACCTTACAGATATTCTATGTACCGGTATGAGCTATGGGTATAAAAAATAATGTCAACCCCTATTGAGTCCATATAACATATTATGTGATTTGTTAAGCCAATTGTAACTCGTGAACTAATTTAGGCATGCCTTTATAAAAAGAAATCAACATTTTCTTCCATTTTGACATTAGAGTACACCATTTTCAGTTGCTTGTTCACAAAAAAATCTAAATTAAATCAATTTCAATCCAACGTTGAAATCCAAGGAGTATGAATACCTTTGCAAGGTACTTTATGTAGTTTAAATATTATATTTGAGGAGAAGGCGCTTGTCCAACGTGAGATTAGGTTTAACCAAAAATCATAACCCTTTGAAAGGAATAGGTGCAACCCTTGCTCACGATTTATGTATTGAATGATTTGTTTTCTATTTCTGCTTAAAAACATGACATTCCTTTTTGTGTTTTCTTTCTTGTCTTAGTGGCAAGAAATGGGACGATGAATGGATCAAGGCCGAGGACCGGGTTTCTCCAGTTTAACCTACTTTATGCACAAATGTATTTCTCACTCTCCCTTCACATGTATCCCTGTCAATCATAAATGGTTGGCCAAATTCACCATTGAAACATTCATGGAGCATCAGCATGCCAACCATTTGATCTCAATCAGTTTCATGAGAATATGCATTTAGATATTCTTCATATAAAGTGAGCTACATAAGTATTGCAACAGTGACACATTTTTTGTTGTTTTGGATCTGTACTACAGAACTTTGTATTTGAAATAATACAATGACTGAGGTTAAAGTGTAGACTGTCAGCTTTAATTTCAAGGTATTCTCATCCATATCTGGTGAACCGTTTAGAAATTACAGCACGTTTTGTACATAGCGCGCCCCCCCCATTTTAGGACACCAAAAGTATTGTGATAAATTCACGTATGTGTATTAAAGTAATCAGAAGTTGAGTGTTTGTCTTTTATATTTGCATTGATTAATTGGACTGTTATTAAATATATACGTTTAATTTCACTCTCTCACATTTTTTACCTTTAGTCTATGCCTATTTCTATAACACAATGCACATAGCTGATTATCTTATGGAGTAGATGCAAATTAACTGTCTTTAGTAAATATAATTGTAAGTTTAATAGTCTATTTTTCTCCAGATCAAACGTGTTGGTCTTTCAGCCAAAGCACCCCATACAGAAGCAATCAGTTGATATAATAAAGAACAAACATAAAATATCGGGCTATTTAAATCAGACAGTAGTAGGTCAGATGGTTGAAAATCACAGATTCATATCGTGATTTGAAATGCCAATGTTTACAGTAGGCAAAAATCATCTTGTGGTTTTCATTTTTGTTGTTAGTGACGCTCTCCAGTCTCCACTGCCGTGGTTCTGAACTCGCCATGGCATGCCTTGCATTTCTCCCGCATGAGCTAACAGTAGCTGTCCGTGGTCCTGAAATTAAACGCCGGCGCACTATTAGAAAAGGCGCACAGGTTAACGTACACGGTTCTTCATTTTAMCTGTGCCTTTTCCAATATAGTAAAGCTACAACATWCTGTTTGGAACAAAGTAATGCAAATCTGAGACTTAAAGGTAACTTGTTTCCTTCTGTCTTTCTACTGGAAGAATGTTAGTTCAATGGATAAAGGTACTGGATCATTTCTTTCCAAATGCCACCATATTCCATTGAAAGTGCACTACTTTTGACCAGAGGCCGAGGCACATAGCACAATGTTGATACATTAGTTATGAGCAGTGGATTGGGCTGATCAACTTTAGTACTTAGTGAATGTCTTATGAGGAATGAGAAAATAATAATCAAAAGTTATGAGAATGTTGCATTTTGAAAGCATTTTGGCCAACTGACCTTGAACTTCGCAATTCATATCAAGGTTTATTATAGGCCCGTAGGCTAGGCGCAGCTCGGCTATGTATTATAATACATAGGCCTACGTGTAAATCAACATAGATTACATATATAAAGATCATATATACAGTATATATAATGCTATTACATATTACTTTACCTGCATTTTTTATGTTGGATATAGGCCTACTCCTATATCCATATTGGCATGCAGCATGTTTAGCGTCTACCTGCTTGGTCTCTAGGCTAGTTGTCCATGGAAAATATTTAATGAAGGTGAAAGCCAAATCATTTCACAACTGCTTTTTTTGAGTAGACAGTGAAAATTAATTTTCATCATTGTTGCTTATCAGGAATATGATGTGCCGAGGACCATGGCAATAGAGGTGCGGTTATAAGGCCATGTGGGTAATGGGTATTGGGGTTGAAAGGCCACAGACTGTTGAATGTCTATTTTTTWACTTCTAGAAGCGTCAATATCGATGTAACAATGTTTATATAAGCAATTCTATACATGTTTTCTGCCATGAACCTTTATACACCCCTAGAAAACCTTTTGTGAGAGGTCAACTCTGGTCATAGAGTCCCCAAAAATATGTTTTTGTTGTTTTTTGTAGCTCAGTCTTATGGCTTGACACAAATAATCCTATGCATGAATTAGACATAATTATGCAATCCCATACCCCTGGTGGCCATGGGGTGCTCAGTAACGCCACCAACAGTTGACTTTTCCCCAAACGTTGATGATTTACTACATTTGTAGTTCACAACTTTTCCCGTTTCTGTAACGTAATAATTTATCTGTTACATCAATTATTTAATAGAATCCGACAATGTTTACGACATTCAAATAAAAGTAACATTGCGCAAGAATAATTTATGAATAGTTGAAAAATGTTATCAGAAAATTCAGAAACATAGTCTATTACGTCACGGTCATTGCGACGCACATAACCAAAACAAACTGACTGAACGACCAAACCGAAGACATGCCTGCATAAGTTTTTTTTTTAAATCATCTAATTTTAATAATAATACGGTGTTGCTAATAGTAGCGTTAAGAGTTTTTCACTTGCAATTGGCCTGTTCAGTATGGGACAACCTCCATTTCAATAGGAACATTTCCAAGTTTGCAGCTTAACACACAAGGGCTATGCATTATTCTTCCCCAAATATGTCATGGGTCATAATTGGGTCAGCATAATAAAATAAAATAATCACTTCAATCATTCTGTGTCCATACTTTTGATGATTCATTGCGAGTGCCTGTAGATTCTAGGCAACATCATTTTTCAACTAACCTGTTTCATCTGCAGCTGATGGGAGTCATTTATTGTACTCAAGTACAAGTAAAGTAGCCCTCTCGAAAACTACTTGAGAGTAAAGAAGTAACTGGTCAAAGTACTCAGCACTAGTTAAGCATTTGTACATCTCATACATACATAAGGAATCGTTGACTCAACAGCCCATGACTAATGTACTGATGTAGCTCCATCAGGATGCAAATGATTACTTGAAGACAAGGATAGTTTTTTATTAACTAAACTAATAAGCACGCACAAGCACAGTACATTACAGTTTAACAATGTTTAAATCGGAAATCACCAGGTGAAACAATAAATCGTTCTCCCCGCCAATGGTTCTGTAAAAAGCAGAGGGATGGGGCTGGAGAAATGGAACCATAGAGGGATGGGGCTGGAGAAATGGAACCATAGGAGGGATGGGGCTGGAGAAATGGAACCATAGAGGGATGGGGCTGGAGAAATGGAACCATAGTTTAAACCATGTTGAGGCTATACTCCAGTGGTGTTAATCTCATTCCATGGAAAGCCTAGTGTATGCTGGTTTTTGTTTTTTCCTTTCAATTAAGACCTAGACAACCTGGTGAGGGGAGTTCCTTACTAATTAGTGACCTTAATTCATCAATCATGGGAGGAGCGAAAACCCGCAGACACTCGGCTCACCCGTGGAATGAGTTTGACACATGCTCGTTTACTTTGTTTACAAACATTGGAGTAGAACAAAATATAKATTTTGGGATCTGATGGGGTACGGCAGTTGAACTATTATATTCTTCAAGAATCCAAAAGTGGATGTAGCAACCTCAGCTTTGCCATTTAAAGGGATGCATCGGACCTGGTCGTGTACCAGGGCAAAAGCAGTAACAGACGAGCGCCCTTCTCAAATCTGTGCCACATGATCACATTGTCAACAAGGAAGAAACATAAAAGTTTATTTTCCATAAAATGTTCAAACAATTTTTCCTTAGGAAGGCAGATAAAGCACATATGCAAAACAAATGGAATCACTTTTCACCCAGTGCAAACTGCACCCACCCAAACGAACACCGTCAGTCTGTGATAGATTCCTCGTCATCAGAGCTGTAGTGGATGCTGTCATAGATGTCATCTAGGTCCTCTTCCAGGAGGTCACCTATGAAGTTATTTTCTAGGAGGGAGGTGTCTTGGCTCATAGCTTTGCTGTATATCAGTTTGACAGAGTCCTGGTGTCTTCTGAGGCTGCTGACTGTCCTCTGCGCCCAGCTTTGACCTTTGCGCCCAGCTTTCGACTGATTCAATTGCCAGCCTAACACCAACAATTGTAATGTGGGTAAATACAATTAAATATTCCTTAAATACAATAGCAATTACAGGGTGCCATCATCAATTGTACATATTAATGAAAGTTCCCCTACTTTGCCTACTTAGGTCAAGTACCACATATGAAGCAAGGTCTTGCACATTATCCGATTCCCTCTTTAGGCTTTCCCAGTGCTGCTTGACTTCCTTTAGGACAACTAACTCCTCCTCCTTCAGCCGTCTCAGGAGCATCACACGGTCAAAGGCTATTTTATTTGTGAGTAGGTCAGCTGTAAATTCATAAGAACCCAATGTGGATTWGTAACTTTGGCAGTGCTGCCTGTGTTTGCGCAACTGAACAAACACAGATAGCAAAACAGAAACATAGTTATTGTGACACACAAACATACTACTTACTTTTTCCATTCAGCTCCCAAGGCCATGCATGAAGGTCTGTGGAAAGGATCTCATCTGCAGATGTTATTGCTGAATCTGGTACAAGGGTGTTGTACTCCTCTATGGCAGCTGTCAATTTGGCCTTTTCTACCAATATCTTTCTGCGCAGAGGGTGTCTTTTCTTGCATCCATCTGTCATCAAAACAAAAGGAGAATGGAATTATTTGTTAAATTGCATGGCTTTGAAATGAAAGAGAAATGAAGTGAGTGCAATTCAATATTCATGAAATTTAACAAACCTGTCTGACGGTAGAGGTTCTGTTTCCTTTGTTTGATGCTAAGAAAAAGGACTTAAATTGTTCTCTGTAGTACCTGGGGACCATCCATGTTCATATTTGTTTCCTCTGAAATACAATAAATCTATTAATTAACAACGTATTTCCAACGGTGAGTAGTTGCACTCACTTCCTGGAGGAACATAGGGCCTGTGAAGGTTTCTGTAACAAATTATTTGTTATGTGGGGGGTGAGTGAGCCCCAACCTGGAGAACCAGGGAATGTTTTGTCTGCCTCCTACCCTTCCACCTGTCTGGCTTGATTGCACCTGCCGGTGGAAAACACCCTCTAAGGGTTAGCTCTCAGGGTTATTGGAGTACGCAAGCCTCTCCACTACGTTAAGGTGACAGTCCAGGAGAGTTACATTTAGGATCATTTCGTTTTTGTATTCATTTACCTGTATTAGCCCATTGCTGAACTTCCGTTGTCCAGTTGTACAGAGTCTCATCGCCTACACCCAAATCACTCTTAAACTTTTCGAGAGTCTGGGTCTCCTCCTGGATTTTGCTGTTGTCTGAGAATTTTGACAAAAACAAAACAGAATAATTAATTATTTAAAAATAAATTAAATGCATAGATATAATACTTCTAAAAGAAATGTATTGATCCACACAATACACCTTCAAGTATCTTCTGTTCCACCCCATGGCCTGGATGGTTAGCATGTCTGTTCTTGCTAGAAAAGCCAAATAGAACTCCTTATTCCAGATAAGTACTAACATAGCTGAATAGAACAACCTTAAACTAATTGTTTACCTCCTTTGGACATTTGCTTGGAACAGATTGCAGCCCTCGACAAGAAGCTGTTCCCTTGTTCCACTTCCTCCCCCAGAGCTGTGCCAGCTCCTTCCTGATTCCGCCCTCCCCACTTAATCTTAATTTACATAAAAAAAAATATTGACTTAATATTGCAATTATGTGAATAACAAACATCTAAATGGGAAGCCTTGTAAAGGACTGAAGCTGGAAATTCTCGTTGAACAGTTTAATAAAGAAAAACTTACCGCGCATTTCAAACGATGTGCCTTTGCATGCATGACAGAAAGAAGTGGCTTCATGTCTAGAAGAGTGGCGAGCTCTGGACAATGAAGGGCAACTTTGGTCAGGTATGGCCAAAATTTGCAGATCACATCCGTACTCATGAATTGTATGTTCCTGCTGCCATACAATTCCTTCTGCAAGAAGTGGGTACGCAAATATCTCTCCACGCATCATGTTGAGGCTCCTTAGAAGTATTCTGTGGCAGCAGACGGCAACTTCSAGTCCCTCTTCATCAAGTTTGTCGTTTGTTTTCCTTGACGACTCTTTAGCTGCTGTCCACTGGGATGCTCCACATACCCCTTTTCCATAACCCTAGGCAAGGGAGTAGAAGAGTATAGGTAGAAAAAAWWWWTTGGGGGGGGGAGTGTTGAAGGGACAGTGGTTAGGTTTTTAAAATCTAGCTGAGGGCGCTGAGCTGAGATCAGAAGTTGGAGATTGACTGTAAAAAACAAGCACTTGTAAAGTGTGTTGCATTTCTGAACAGAGGGAGTGGTGTAACGACCCTGGACTTGAAGAGAGAGGATTACCATCTCTCCAAAATGATATGTTTTTATTGGAATAGTGTATAACGAGTCTGCCTTTGAGTCAGATGGCCCGAGGCCAGTCCTATTTCACAGATTAGACGATACACAGGAAACGTACATGTTTAGTCTTTGTATGGACATAGTTKACAAAGTCAGACACATCCTCATCCTTGCAGATAAATACGCCATCAAAGAATCCTTTGTAATCAGTCCTTGAAAGGATATACGTGAAATACATTAAATATATGACATATGAAATAGCAATCAACCTCAGTAACTGATTGTGGGACACTTGACAATGTTGATAATTCATTTCATTACAAACTCAAAACATTTAAGCTAAGAATGACCTCAACTGCATTTGAAAACATTCACACTGGACAAAGAAAAGGCAAACCTTGTTTGGATTGTTTAAATGATATAGAGTACGGTGTTATTTGATAAATTAAGAATAGTTTTACATACCCTTTTTTGAATCGATACAGCTTCTTGTTCCCGTCCACTGACACTGCAAGCATGCYGGGKGAACAGGCTGGGCAGTCAAAKTACTGTATATCACAGACCTGATCAATTTCAGAGCGGCAGTACGTCCACTCAAAGAAGCTTTTTTGAAAAGTGTCCCCACAGATCATTCCGTTCTGGTAAGGGAAAAATACATATAGAAAATATATGAAATAACTTACAACAATAGTATAAACAAAACATACTTTAATTCACTATGGCTGACTGGATTTGAGTTAAAGCAGGGCCAGTGCATAGTGTTGACAGCAAAGCAGGTGAAAGCCAATGCAAAAGTAGGACGAGTACTTATGTTGTAAAGAGCAGGAAATATTGGATACAAGAGGGGCACAGATAAGGGGTAGGACACTGGTACAGGAGGCTATCCCATACTGTAGCAAGAGACCTGCAGTTTTAACGTAGTTGTAGTACTGGAAATACATTTTGTTACAACGCTTTGTGTAACATAACTAACATATTGTTAACCTGAAGTCATACATTTGTAAAGCCGAGTATAATTTATTGTTACCCTGMCAAATCCACATAAACGACAGACGGGACATTCCTGGAGCTGACACTTTCAGCTCCTCAAAAGAGCTGAACAGATCTATCTGGTATATGGTGTCACAGTTGACAGTGGCAGGCCAGTACCCATTCTTTATCAGGATCTGCCAAGTTTCCTGTCCAGGTCAGCACAGGCACTGTGACATTGTAGCAACCTAGAGGAAAAAAATGTAGTCTGAATTAATGTTGTTTTACATTGCATTGCTACATCACTATTTGGTTCTTGTCGATATTGCACATATCATTTATTCCTACGAGGATTATATGTTTCCCAGGGCCAACATGGATGGTGCTTGTCAGGCAACCACATATCACCTCTGGTACGTCCAATGGTAAGAAACAATCTAGGGACAATATTTATATTGAACAATAAACAAGAATACATTTGAACTTTGATATAATACATTCAGCCGCAAAAAAAAACCACCCTGTTCATGAAGTGCATATTTGCCATCACTGTGGAGAGATATGGCTGTAGTTGGAGGAAGGGGTGTGTAGAGTCCCTCGATCATGGACTGTCTGTTGTGCAGGGGGAACTTTGCATGTGTCGAGACATCGCAGTCTTCGCAGTAAAGCTGTTCCAGTAGACCGTCTCTGCATCGCAGAATAGCCCTTTTCACATTGCATGACTGACAGATCTTCTGAAAAGCATGCTCTGCAGCCAGCAGAGAATCTACAATCTCAGGCCTGGACTCCCTCCACCTATCCTGTGAGAGTTCCTGTGAGAGGGCTGTGCGGCCCCCCAAAGAAATGCCACCCCACACCATGACTGACCCACCGCCAAACCGGTCATGCTGGAGGATGTTGCAGGCAGCAGAATGTTCTCCACGGCGTCTCCAGACTCTGTCACGTCTGTCACATGTGCTCAGTGTGAACCTGCTTTCATCTGTGAAGAGCACAGGGCGCCAGTGGCGAATTTGCCAATCTTGGTGTTCTCTGGCAAATGCCAAACGTCCTGCACGGTGTTGGGCTGTAAACACAACCCCCACCTGTGGACGTCGGGCCTCATGGAGTCTGTTTCTGACCGTTTGAGCAGACACATGCACATTTGTGGCCTGCTGGAAGTCATTTTGCAGGGCTCTGGCAGTGCTCCTCCTGCTCCTCCTTGCACAAAGGCGGAGGTAGCGGTCCTGCTGCTGGGTTGTTGCCCTCCTACGGCCTCCTCCACGCCTCCTGATGTACTGGCCTGTCTCCTGGTAGCGCCTCCATGCTCTGGACACTACGCTGACAGACACAGCAAACCTTCTTGCTACAGCTCGCATTGATGTGCCATCCTGGATGAGCTGCACTACCTGAGCCACTTGTGTGGGTTGTAGACTCCGTCTCATCTACCATAGAGTGAAAGCACCGCCAGCATTCAAAAGTGACCAAAACATCAGCCAGGAAGCATAGGAACTGAGAAGTGGTCTGTGGTCACCACCTGCAGAACCACTCCTTTATTGGGGGTGTCTTGCTAATTGCTATAATTTCCACCTGTTGTCTATTCCATTGCACAACAGCATGTGAAATTTATTGTCAATCAGTGTTGCTTCCTAAGTGGACAGTTTGATTTCACAGAAGTGTGATTGACTTGGAGTTACATTGTGTGTTTAAGTGTTCCCTTTATTTTTTTGAGCAGTGTATATCTCTACACAATCTATGTTGTGACAAGCCAAAACCCTTAGCTTTGATTCTACAGTAATTCAATTACAGGGCAGACCAAATATTGAGTAAAGTCTAAATTGGATATCAAACAATAGAACTTGATCCCATCGTCGAATAGAAATTCTGAATGTTCTTAAAAAGAGCAAAAACATGTGTATGTGTGCCATTCAGAGGGTTACTGGGCAAGACAAAATATTTAAGTGCTTTTGAAAGGGGTATGGTAGTAGGTGCCAGGTCCAACGGTTTGTGTCAAGAACTGCAACGCTGCTGGGTTTTTCCACGATCATCATTTCCCCGTGTATATCAAGAATGGTCCACAACCCAAAGGACATCCAGCCAACTTGACACAACTGTGGGAAGCATTTGAGTCAACATGGGCCAGCATCCCTGTGGAACGCTGTCGACACTTGTAGAGTCCATGCCCTGACGAATTGAAGTGCAAAACTGAGGGCAAAAGGGAGTGCAACCAATATTAGGAATATTTTGTACACTCAGTGTATTTTGACTACAGAGTAAACTCTCCTCAAAGGCAAATGCTTCCAGCTTCCACAATTACAAACAGTGGTTACAAAAGAAAAGACACTGTGTAAACACTCCAATAGTGGATTTGAATGAATTCAACTAAGACTAATTCCATAATGTGGAATGGCAGATTGCTTCATATTAAAGGAAATGTGCAGGAAAAAGCTCTCCCAGAAGTATTTGGGCAGTGATGCTAAAATGTCAAGCAACCTGCAAGTAAGCCTTTCATTGGATGGTGTTATCATCAGTATCTTGTACATACGACTAATAAAACTTGCAACTAGACATATAGTGCTTTCATTTCGAAACGGTAAATCAGAAAAGTCTGAAAATACCCTGAAATAAAAGGTGACATTCTGTACTGTAACCTCATATCAAACATTTGATCTCAAATCCGAAATTCTGGAGACTTGAGCCACATTTAAAAATGTTGCATCACTGTCAAAATAAAGATGTAGTGCAGTATAATTCAGTAACACCATGATGACCCCAGTTTTGAAAGTAAAACAATTTAAACATACCTATTTCTTCATCAATGTTTAAAACTGGAGTGGATTCCAATCCACTGGTCCTCGTCTCTAAAATAAGATATGCAAAAAAGGAAAGGATTAGACTTAAAGGGGCATTCAGAAGTTGATAAAGCCATTTTTGGATTTATATTAATGATATATATACCCATTGATTCTAGAAGATTATAACTTATTAATGCCTCATGAGTTTAATTCAACTGTTGTAACCCATCAGAACCCAAACTATAAGCTTGTTTTAGTCAATGTTTGCAAACAAAGTAAATGAAAAACAACACTGTATATCCTTAAAACATGGTTAAACTATTATTTTAATAACATTGATGGTAAGTTATTGCAATAATAGCTCTGTCAATAAATTGAAAGTGGTTACATTTCGCCAACCCCATCACTCAGCTTTTAACCAAAACTGGGGAGGGGAGTGTGCTTTGTTATTGTTTCAACTACTGATTACAGATTTAATAAAAATACAATAAATGAATTACAAGGCCACTGAATAACAAGGAATTGTATAGATTAATATATTCAATCGCTCATCAATACCTGATTCTTCCTCCTCGGTGACTGGCCCAGAAGGTTGCACTAGTCTGGCTCTTGATATGCCCTTGGAGCTGAAAGAATTAGTAATAAAAAGGTTTTTAATTCAAAATATTTGCTGGAGTTCTGACTCTCCTTTCGTTAAATATGTATTTTCATCAGAGACAGACAACAGAGAAAGGGAAAGGTGGGATCAGACCTGCATGTAATGTATTATGTGCTGTGGGTAGATGGCACTAGACTGGCCTATGGCACGGCAACAAAAGTTTGATATGCTATGATTCAGTATGTTTGAAAGGAAAAAAATCACATCAGGGACCATTAAAATTAAACACCTAGACGGGATGAAACATACCAAGAGAAGTGGATGTAGTTGCCTTCCTGGTTTGAGGAACAATCTGTCCTCTCTCATCCCTTTGTCTCCATCTGAACCTAATCCCTGGAGCATTGTTTGTCTTTTTATCTTCCTAAAAAGTGCCTTTCAATTATCATGGCTGGCCCATTAATAATAATAATAGTCTCCCACAAGCATGGCTTGCTTGTGCAGATATGGAGCAATTTTATTTTCACATAAGGTGAAGTGATTTGTCAGCTGAGGAAAGGCACCTGCAGTAGACCCACGTTCTGGCTCAGTCACACAACTAAAATGTGTAGAAGTTCACAAGGATGCTAACAAGTGCACCCTTGTGCCTCATGCTGAATGGGCAATATCATTGATGCTCGTGTTCAGGTCATATCACGGAGTCTACGTTTAAATTCACATTTGTGCCATGTGCCATGTGGGGTCTACTTTTACAAACAAAAAGCATTGATAAATCATAACGCTGTTGTGTTGGGAATATTTGTCCACGTATGGGAGCTATAGGGGTTACATTACCGGTTCTGGGTTGAGCTCCTCAGCCAGCCTTTTTGCCTCATTAATGGCCTCGTCCATTTAGGCTTGTGGGTCCTTCTCTTGGTTGAGCTCCTCAGCGTTCTGCCTTTTTAATAGCCTCATCCAGTTGGTTTTAGGGGTCCTCAGAGGCCATACCATCTCAAAAGAAACATAAAGAGACAACGTCCAATCCTAACACATTCCTTCACATAGTAACCTCCCACCTATGAGAAAAGTTGCATGTCATTGATATGTGTGTGTTTTACTATGTCCTGCACGTAACTAAATGTCTTCATCCTCCTCCACAAGCAGACTGACTGATCTACAAATCACTTTGCATAACAAATACATATTTATTATTATTACTTGCAGATCAGTCAGTCTGTCACCATTTACCAACAATGCACTATTAGTCTGTCACTTTCTTTTTCATGTTGTTCTATGACGTGTGCAACTCCAGTCCTTAAAGGCTACAGTGTCTACAGGTTTCGATCAATTTAGATCATTGACTAGTTAGGACACCCTCTCACCTATTGTCTGTCTTAACAGGGTCCCTCTCTCCTTCTTCCAAGGAGAAGTCACAAGATGAATACAGATTGAGTGGCAATGTGTATTTCTTTGAAGATGCAAAGAGGAAAAAGGGGAATATATAGCCTAATGTATAGGTGGCTAAAATAATATGTGAGAATGATATCCAAATATATGCAAGTAATGCAACAAAAATATACACACATTCTATGTTGTGTATGCAACTTTCCTTATTCACCTTAGTTACGTAACCTTCCTTACTGGTTTAACACGTTTATTAAACCAAACACTAACAAACAAAAAACAAATGTATATGTATGCTGTATTTCTGACAACAAGGGACGAACATGCGACCTACCTGTTATCTGTCCAGGGTCTAGACATCTGCTGTGTGCGGAAAATCTATAAACAACAAATGTCACAAGACCGGAGGTAGGTAATCATTCTTGTTCTTCTTGTAACTTTCTGGTCGGCTAGAAGCTTTCCGGTGTTTTGCTGCTCGTCACAGGTCGACGCAGGTATTGCACTTGATTTATCGTTCCCATAACCGTAGGTGCAGCCAAGTTGAAATACGAAAGCTTTCTAGCTATTTCGCACTGACTGTAATTTGAACACAAGAAAGTTTCTAGTGAAAAGGTGCTTACACTCAGAGCCATGTATTTACACTCAGCCAGCTCATAGTACAATTCCACCCTAGCCTTAGTACGGGTTAACGTTTTGGTTGGCCAACAAAATGTAAGACTTCAATGACTGCATACGTTTCCCAAAATGTTATATGAAAAAAATATATATTTTGGTATTGATGGACAATGTTAAGGCTGCTATTGTATTTTCAGTTACATTCTGGTCAATAAAAAGGGTTTACACGTTTGTTTTTTGTAAGAAATACATGGAACTACAACCGAATAAAACACCATTCGCCCTCATGCACTGCTTACATTCATTCTATACTGAAAAGTCTGTTCAGAAAAATCGGAAACAGTACATATATGCATACAACATTTTAATATGGATTTAAAAAAGACAAAATATCTATATATTCATAACGTAAAATAAATAAATAATGAAATACAGGCTATAGCGTCTTTGGTTGTTGCAAAGGCTTGTGTGTCGCCTACTGGTTAAATTAGTGTCTTTTCGCACTAATTAAGTAGCACATAAATTCGTGTATTTTCAAACGATTTGAACCACACAAAAATGCACGAAATCTGCTGAAATACATTTTGTACATATATGCGCGAATTGAATGTGAGGTTGGGCTGAACCAGGGGGAGAGGCCTCATTTAACAAAGTAAATTCATCAGGCTTAAGCCATGTTTCATTCAGGCCAATCACATCAAGATTATGATCAGTGATTAGTTCATTTCATTGACTATAAGTAGCCCTATTTTGAGATGTGAGACATCACAATCTCTTTCAATAATGACAGGAATGGAGGAGGTTTTTGTTCCAGTGAGATTGCTAAAGGCCATGTTTAGTTTTGCCCAACCTAGATCGAGGCACAGACACGGTCTCAATGGGGATAGCTGACTACACTGACTGTGCTGGTGGCAGACACCACTAAGCTGGCTATCTCATTGTGGAACTAGAGGAGTTGGAGCCCTGTCTATGTTCATAGGCGGCAGGGTGACTTGCCTAGTTAAATGAAGGTAAAATAAAAATAGATTAGATGAGAGCACCGCTCAGCAGGCTTGGTCCCAGAAAGAGGGCCAATTATGTACAAATGTTATATTTTGGGAGGGGTAGAAAAGAACAGGAAAGGATGAAACAGCGTCTGTGCCACCAGGTAGTAGAGATAGTAGTATAAATCCTCTCTCACAGTCCCCACAGCCGGACAATTTTCCCATGGCATCTGGAAGGAAATGCTGTTGGAATGCTCAACTGGTGTTGCCCATTCAGCCGACAGAAACTTTCAACCGGTTCTCCCCATGTAAGCATCGGGTCGGAGTCAGAGCCCGAGCCTTCTCTGGTCTCTACTCCTCCCGTTACGGGGTCTGAGACGCCGAAGCCTCCCACCATTAACTCTGACAAATTGAAAACCCTAGTCATTGGCGACTCCAATACCCGCAGTATTAGACTTAAAACGAATCATCCAGCGATCATACACTGTTTACCAGGGGCAGGGCTACCAACGTTAAGGCTAATCTGAAGATGGTGCTGGCTAAGGCTAAAAATGGCGAGTGTAGAGAGTACAGGGATATTGTTATCCACGTCGGCACCAATGATGTTAGGATGAATCAGTCAGAGGTCACCAAGCGCAACATAGCTTCAGCTTGCAAATCAGCTAGAAAGATGTGTTGGCATCGAGTAATTGGCCCCCTCCCAGTTAGGGGGATTGATGAGACTCTACAGCAGAGTCTCACAACTCAATCTCCAGTTGAAAATTGTTTTCTGACCCTCCCAAAAGATAGAATTTGTAGATAATTGGCCCTCTTTTTGGAACTCACCCACAAACAGGACCAAGCCTGGCCTGTTGAGGAGTGACGGACTCCATCCTAGCTGGAGGGGTGCTCTCATCATATCTACGAACATAGACAGGACTCTAACTCCCATAGCTCCACAATGAGATGGGGTGCAGGCCAGGCAGCAGGCTGTTAGCCAGCCTGCCAGCTTAGTGGCGCCTGCCACTAGCACAGTCAGTGTAGTCAGCTCAGCTATCCCCATTGAGACCGTGTCTGTGCCTCGACCTAGATTGGGCAAAACTAAACATGGCGGTGTTCGCCTTAGCAATCTCACTGGAATAAAGACCTCCTCCATTCCTGCCATTATTAAAAAAGGGCTACTTAATGTGAGATCTATCACTTCCAAGGCAGTTATAGTCAATGAACTAATCAGCTGCATACTGGACCCTATTCCAACTAAACTACTGAAAGAAAGCGCTGCTTCCTGTGCTTGGCCCTCCTATGTTGTACCATAATAAATGGCTCTCTATCCACCGGATGTGTACCAAACTCACTAAAAGTGGCAGTAATAAAGCCTCTCTTGAAAAAGCCAAACCTTGACCCAGAAAATATAAAAAACTATCGGCCTATATCGAATCTTCCATTCCTCGCAAAAAAAATTGAAAAATCTTTTGCGCAGCAACTCACTGCCTTCCTGAAGACAAACAATGTATATGAAATGCTTCAGTCTGGTTTTAGACCCCATCATAGCACTGAGACTGCACTTGTGAAGGTGGTAAATGACCTTTTAATGGCGTCAGACCGAGGCTCTGCATCTGTCCTCGTGCTACTAGACCTTAGTGCTGCCTTTGACACCATCGATCACCACATTCTTTTGGAGAGACTGGAAACCCAAATTGGTCTACACGGACAAGTTCTGGCCTGGTTTAGATCTTATCTGTCGGAAAGATATCAGTTTGTCTCTTGTGATGGTTTGTCCTCTGACAAATCAACTGTACATTCGGTGTTCCTCAAGGTTCCGTTTTAGGACCACTATTGTTTTCACTATATATTTACCCTTGGGATGTTATTCGAAAACATAATGTTAACTTTCACTGCATTGCGGATGACACACAGCTGTACATTTCAATGAAACATGGTGAAGCCCCAAAATTGCCCTCGCTAGAAGCCTTTTGCAGACATAAGGAATGGGATGGCTGAAAACGTTCTACTTTTTAAACTCGGACAAAACAGAGATGCTTGTTCTAGGTCCCAAGAAACAAAGAGATCTTCTGTTAAATCTGACAATTAATCTTGATGGTTGTAAAGTCGTCTCAAATAAAACTGTGAAGGACCTCGGCGTTACTCTTGACCCTGATCTCTCTTTTGACGAACATATCAACACTGTTTCAAGGACAGCTTTTTTCCATCTACGTAACATTGCAAAAATCAGATATTTCCTGTCCAAAATTGATGCAGAAAAATTAATTCATGCATTTGTTACTTCTAGGTTAGACTACTGCAATGCTCTCCTTTCCGGCTACCCGGATAAAGCACTAAATAAACTTCAGTTAGTGCTTAATACGGCTGCTAGAATCCTGACTAGAACCAAGAAATTTGATCATATTACTCCAGTGCTAGCTTCCCTACACTGGCTTCCTGTTAAGGCATGGGCTGTACAAGGTTTTACTGTTAACCTATAAAGCTACATGGGCTCTCCTACCTATCTTTCCTGATGTCCTGCCGTACATACCTACCGACGTCACGGTCACAAGACACAGGCCTCCTAATTGTCCCTAGAATTTCTAAGCAAACAGCTGGAGGCAGGGCTTTCTCCTATAGATCTCCATTTTATGGAATGGTCTGCCTGCCTATGTGAGAGACGCAGACTCGGCCTCAACTTTTAAGTCTTTACTGAAGACTCATCTCTTCAGTGGGTCATATGATTGAGTGTAGTCTGGCCCAGGAGTGTGAAGGTGAACGGAAAGGCTCTGGAGCAATGAACCGTCCTTGCTGTCTCTGCCTGGCCGGTTCCCCTCTCTCCACTTTGATTCTCTGCCTCTAACCTATTACAGGGGCTGAGTCACTGGCTTACTGGTGCTCTTTCATGCCGTCCCTAGGAGGGGTGCGTCACTTGAGTGGGTTGAGTCACTGACGTGATCTTCCTGTCTGGGTTGGCGCACCCTTGGGAGTGCCGTGGCGGAGATCTTTGTGGGCTATACTCGGCCTTGTTCTCAGATGGTAAGTGGTGGTTGAAGATATCCCTCTAGTGGTGTGGGGGCTGTGCTTTGGCAAAGTGGGTGGGGTTATATCCTTCCTGTTTGGCCTGTCCGGGGGTATCATCGGATTGGGCCACAGTGTCTCCTGACCCTCCTGTCTCAGCCTCCAGTATTTATGCTGCAGTAGTTTATGTATCGGGGCTAGGGTCAGTTTGTTATATCTGGAGTACTTCTCCTGTCTTATCCGGTGTCCTGTGTGAATTTAAGTATGCTCTCTCTAATTCTTTCTTTCTCTCTTTCTTTCTCTCTCTCGGAGGACCTGAGCTAGGACCATGCCTCAGGACTACCTGGCAATGATGACTCCTTCTGTCCCAGTCCACCTGGCCGTGCTGCTGCTCCAGTTTCAACTTTCTGCCTGCGGCTATTGGAACCCTGACTGTTCACCGGATGTGCTACCTGTCCCAGACCTGCTGTTTTCAACTCTCTAGAGACCGCAGGAGCGGTAGGAGTTACTCTTATGAATCGGCTATGAAAAGCCAACTGACATTTACTCCTGAGGTGCTGACTTGCTGCACCCTCGACAACTACTGTGATTATTATTATTTAACCATGCTGGTCATTTATGAACATTTGAACATCTTGGCCATGTTCTGTTATAATCTCCACCCGGCACAGCCAGAAGAGGACTGGCCACCCCTCAAAGCCTGGTTCCTCTCTAGGTTTCTTCCTAGGTTTTAGCCTTTCTAAGGAGTTTTTGCTAGCCACCGTGCTTCTACACCTGCATTGCTTGCTGTTTGGGGTTTTAGGCTGGGTTTCTGTACAGCACTGTGAGATATCAGCTGATGTACGAAGGGCTATATAAATACATTTGATTTGATTTATATACTGTTGATGATTCGTTACTTGAGAAATGAGACCAAGTTGAGACGCTGGACGAGGTGGATAAGGTATAGTAAAGACCGTTTATTTGGAGGTAAAGATATCTGAGCAAAGCGTGCACGGACTCGTTCATTTTAGCTCAGAAGGAACTAGCAGAAGCGAGTCCCGAAACATATTGTGCAGTACATTTTATACAGTGAATGACGTAGGTAGATTCTGGTATTTCGTGCTCCTGACTGGTCGTTGTAAGTGGAGGCCCGTCTCCTCCACGCTGGTGTCAATGCCTCATTGGTTCTTGGCACTGTTCTTTGTTCTTGGAAACCCAGCCTGAAACAAGGATGTGTGTGTGTGTGTGTGTGTGTGCATGTGCGTGTGCGTGCTCGTATAATGGCATGCCTCCCTTATCAGTGGTAATAAAAGGTCTGAGTCAGCCATCCTCCCCTGCGTGGGGGAGTGAGGTTTGTATCTGTTACGGGCAGATGGTGTTTAACTGTGGGGTGTAGCAAGATATTTGCAACATAGTCTGCTTTAATAAGGAAGGCATTATAACAGTATTATAGCTATGTGTTAAGGTCAATGAAGACAGCATTTCTTACAATACCCTCCAAAGAAAGGTCGGTGGACCAAGATTCAAAGGTCAGATTCGGAAGAGGTGGTGTTTGCTCGATTGCACTTAGGACATTGTACATTGAACTCGTCATTACATCTGGTTGGCAAGCACGTGAATGGTTTGTGTCTGGAGTGTATGGTCGATGAAACGGTGGAGCATGTGTTGTTATATTGTTGTAAGTATGTTGCTGCGCCACTCGAGAGCCCCCATGTAAGCACCATCTGTCTTATGTAACTATACCAAGCATAACATATACTTATTTCAGTGTCCCGGATTTACGTTTACTATGTTACGTCAATCATATGAGACCAGGCCGGTATGCGTAACGATTGGCTAAGCAGCCATGTGACGCAGCATAACAACGTGAACGCGATTGGTCTACAGTCTGACGGGTGGGGGCGTTATACCTTCCTTCATTGCCAAATGGGATTCTATCTCTAATATCTCTGGCTGATCCGGCTCCCGCTGAGTCCAAGTTCGATATTCATTTGAGTTGAATTCAAGTCAACGTGTGTCTGTCATAAGGTAATATTAGTATATTATTAGAATATTTCATGAAACGTATTGTTTGTGTTTGCTAGTGATTTACAGTTCTCAAATAGATTGGGGAAAAAATTGGCTACGTTAGCTTTCTCTTCAGCCAGCTAGCAAAAAATGTGGCAGTTCGCAGTGTTTTCGTATCTAACGTTAGCAATTTGCACGCATGCTTATTTTATGTATATCTACTTTTCATGAAAGTAAATAGGCTGGCTGTTGGTTATCGAGACATATTTTTCAGCGTTATCATGACGATGTCATTTCATGTTAGTTAACGTTACCTAGTTTTATGAAGACTCTTACAACATGCTAGCAGTGAAGTGACAGTGGGTTTGCCCCGCATTGCAGCAGACTGACTGATATACAAAGAACCTTGCATCATAAATAACTACTCATTATTATTTGTAGGTCAGTCAGTCACAATTTACCCATGGTACATTACAAGTTTGATCCTTCGAACACGTTTGAAAGTCGGACAGTAGTGTGGTTTTCCAACAGCAAGGCTCAGATCAACATGACAGTGTTGCCATTTGTTTATAAACGTTTTTCGTTATAATGTACATGTCTCCAACCCCCATGTGTACAGTCAATTAGTGCAAGAGAGCATCCCATTAATTTGTCCACTGTATACATGAATCAAGGCAATATTGGTTCCTGTTTCAGTCATGTCATTGGTCACGTTGGCATGAGTCAAAAACAAACACAGAATGATTGGTTGACAATAGAGCCCCCCCACAATACAGGTGATGGCTGCAGGATGAAGTCGGTGAAGGGCAACTGCAAAAACTTGATGTCAACTTCATGACCTTTGATCACATGATTTTTGTAAAGTTCTTACATGTAGGCGCAAGTCAGACAGTTTTTATCCCCATAATGAAACAAACTGGCTGTGATCAACAGAATGAGTGGGGAGGCTTCTGGTGTCATAATGATAAGGGTTCTAATTCCTAATTCTATGGATAAGCCCTTTTATTTAGAATTACCTAATGATTCTACCAAGCTAGTTCTATGGAGAAGGCATTATGACATAATATTCAGCACTAGCCTGCTAGCTAACGTTAGCTACACAATGAGAGATTGCATGGAATGACCAGTTATGTTCAATGGATAAGGTTTAATGTTCAATAAATGGTCAGTCAGTAAATGCCAATTATGGATTTATATACATCATTGGTAAATGTACTGGGAGATAACATTAGATGCATGACTCCATAGGGAGGGGTTTGGCTTTTTCAACATCAGGGGCATCAGTGATTCTCTGTCCTTTCGCCATTAACTCTCTTGGAAATCAGGGCTGCATCTCAATAACCCAAAGTGGCATCCTATTCTTGTGTCCTCTCCTTCATCTGTGCTGATCTGAGAAGACTGGTTTGGTGAAAGCAATATGGTAGATACTATGCCTACCATGAGGCTGTTGGCACCTTAATTGGGGAAGACAGGCTGGTGTTAATGGCTGGAGCAGAATGAGTGCAATGGTATCAAACACGTGGTTTCCATGTGTTTGATGCCATTTGCTCTGTTCCAGACATTATTATGACCCCTTAACTTTTTCCACATTTTGTTACGCTACAGCCTCATTCTAAAGCAGATTAAATTTAAAAAACTTTATTAAAAATAAAAAACAGAAACCTTATTTATTTAAGTATTCAGACCCTTTGGTATGAGACTCAATTGAGCTCAGGTGCATCCTGTTTAAATTGATCATCCTTGATGTTTCTACAACTTGATTGGAGTCCACCTGTGGTAAATTCAATTGATTGGACATGATTTGGAAAGGCTTGTCTATACAAGGTTCCGCAGTTGACAGTGCATGTCAGAGCAAAAACCAAGCCATGAGGTCGAAGGAATTGTCCGTAGAGCTCCGAGACAGGATGGTGTCGAAGCACAGATCTGGGGAAGGGTACCAAAACATTTCTGCAGAATTGAAGGTCCCCCAGAACACAGTGGCCTCCATTATACTTAAATGGAAGAAGTTTGGAACCACCAAACTGAGCAATCTGGGGAGAAAGGGCCTTGGTCAGGGAGGTGACCAAGAAACCGATGGTCACTCTGACAGAGCTCCAGAGTTCCTCTGTGGAGATGTGAGAATCTTCCAGAAGGACAATCATCTCTGCAGCACTCCACCAATCAGGCCTTTATGGTAGCGAGACAGACGAAAGCCTCTCCTCAGTAAAAGGCACATGGCAGCCCGCTTGGAGTTTGCAAAAAGGCACCTAAAGGACTCTCAAACCATGAGAAACAAGATTCTCTGGTCTGATAAAACCAACATTGAACTCTTTGGCCTGAATGCCAAGTGTCACGTCTGGAGGAAACCTGGCACCATCCCTATGGTGGTGGTGGTGACAGCATCATGCTGTGAAGATGTTTTTCAGAGGTTGGGACTGGGAGACTAGCCAGGATCAAGGGACAGATGAAAGCACACAGCCAAGACGATGCAGGATTGGCTTCGGGACAAGTCTCTGAATGTCCTTGAGTGGCCCAGCAAGAGCCCTGACTTGAACCCGATCTAACATCTCTATCTAGAGCTCCCCATCCAACCTTACAGAGCTTGAGAGGATCTGCAGAGAAGAATGGGAGGAACTCTCCAAATACAGGGGTGCCAAGCTTGTAGCGTCATACCCGATCCACCCACCATTGAATGTCAACTTAAAATATCATGTCTAATCTATTATCTATATTTCTATGATTTCAATAGGTTTCCTATATGACAGTATCATTTTAATGATAAAACAAGTTGTTTGGCTCCTGGATGCTGATTGGTTGATAGCAGGGAGGTACAGCATCACAATTCATGCATTCTCTGGAAAATGCCTGATAACAGTTCCATTTCTATTTTTTTTGTATTTATTATGGATCCCCATTAGCTGCAGCAAAAGCAGCAGGTACTCTTCCTTGGGTCCAGCAAAATTAAGGCAGTTTATACAATGTAATGTTAAAAAAAAAATAATACATTCACAGATTTCACAACACACTGTGCCCTCAGGCCCCTACCCCCCTCACCACCACATATCTACAGTACTAAATCCATGTGTATGTTATCATGTGTGTATGCATGTGTCTGCCAATGTTTGTGTTGCTTCACAGTCCCCACTGTTCCATAAGGTTTTTAAAAAATCTAATTTTACTGCTGGCATGAGTTACTGGATGTGGAATAGAGATACATGTAGTCATAGCTCTATGTAGTACTGTGTGCCTCCCATAGTCTGTTCTGGACTTGGGTACTGTGAAGAGACGTCTTGTGGGGTATGCATGGGTGTCCGAGCTGTGTGCCAGTAGTTTAGACAGACAGCAATCTAGGGTTACTCCAAGCAGTTTAGTCAACTTGCTCAATTTCCACATTATTTATTACAAGATTTAGTTGAGGTTTAGTGAGTGTTTTGTTCCAAATACAATGCTTTTAGTTTTATAAATATTTAGGGCTAACTTATTCCTTGCCACCCACTCTGAAACTAACTGCAACTCTTTGTTGAGTGTTGCAGTCATTTCAGTTGCTGTAGTAGCTGACGTGTGTTGAGTCACCCACATACATTCTGGCTTTATTCAAAGTCAGTGGCATGTCATTAGTAAAAATTKAAAAAAGCAAGCGGCCTAAACAGCTACCCTAGGGATTTCCTGATTCTAACTGGATTAGATTTGAGAGGCATCAATGGACACCCTCTGTGTTATGTTAGACTAGTAACTCTTCATCCACATTATAGCAGGGGGTGTAAAGCCATAGCACAAGTTTTTCCAGCATCAGACTATGCTCGGTAATGTCAAAGCTCCACTGAAGTCAAACAAGACATCCCCCACAATCATTTATCATCAATTTCTCTCAGCAAATCATCAGTCATTTGTGTAAATACTGTGCTTGTTGAGTGTCCTTCCCTATAAGCATGCTGAAAATCTGTCAATTTGTTTACTGTGAAATACAATGCTATCTGGTCAAACACCATTTTTTCCCAGAAGTTTACTAAGGATTGGTAACAGGCTGATTGGTTGGCTATTTGAGCCAGTAACTATTCTTGGGTAGCGGAATGACTTTAGCTTCCCTCCAGGCCTGAGGGCACACACTCTCTAGTAGGCTTAAATTGAAGATGTGGTAATATCGTCTGCTATTATCGTCAGTAATTTCCATCTAGATTGTCAGACCCCGGTGGCTTGTTAGTGTTGACAACAATACTTTTTTTCACCTCTTCCACACTGACTTCATGGAATTCAAAAGTACAATTCTTGTCTTTCATAATTTGGTCCGATATACTTGGATGTGTAGTGTCAGCGTTTGCTGCTGGCATGTCATCCCTAAGTTTGCTTATCTTGCCAATAAAAAGCAATTAAAGTAGTTTGCAATATCACTGGGCTTTGTGATGAATGAGCCATCTGATTCAATGAATGAAGGAGCTGAGTTGTCTTTTTTCCCCAAAATGTCATTTAAGGTGCCCCAAAGCTTTTTACTATCATTCTTCATATAATTTATCTTTGTTTCATAGTGTAGTTTCTTTTTATTTAGTTTAGTCACATGATTTCTTAATTTGCAGTACGTTTGCCAATCAGTTGGGCTGCCAGACATTAATTGCCATACCTTTTTTGCCTCATCCCTCTCAACCATACAATTTTTCAATTCCTCATCAATCCAAGGGGATTTAACAGTTTTTACAGTCATTTTCTTAATGGGTGCATGCTTATTAGTAACTGGAATAAGTAGTTTCATAAATGCGTCAAGTGCAGCGTCTGGTTGCTCCTCATTACACACCACAGACCAGCAAATATTCTTTACATCATCAACATATGAATCACTACAAAACTTATTGTACGACCTCTTATACACTATATTAGGCCCAGCCTTTGGAACTTTGGTTTTCCTAGATATGGCCTTTATATTGTGATCACTACATCCTATGGATTTGGATACTGCTTTAATAAAGCAAATATCTGCAGCATTATTAAAGATGTGATCAATACATGATGTTGATTTTAATTCCTGTGCTGTTTGTAACTACCCTGGTAGGTTGACTGACAACCTGATCCAGTCATCATTAAACCTCTGCTAGCTACATGCCAATTATTTAGCATAGCATCGTGGAATGAATAGAAAACATAAACTGGGTCAAAATATGAGAATAGAATTAACGACCAGCATGTTTGGTTAGCAACTTCAGAACCTCAGAACTAACAACTGGTTTTTACCCGGACTATATCGTCTGTGGAATGATGAAATAAACACATTTTCTCATTGAAATTCATTTCATGAAAACATTTTGTTAATCTTTAAAAAAAAATGTTTGCAACTGTTTTGTAAGGCATGAGAACGTGGGAATTATCGTGTAATAACTCCCTCCTAAGGGCTGTTTCCCGGCCCTTGTCTTTGCCTCGGGTGTAAAAACAGCCCTTAGTCGGGAGGTATCACACGATAATTCCCGGGTTCTCATGCCTTATTGCTTAAACAACAGATATTCCCATTCAAGTCAACATTCTCTGATGTGTGGAACTCCCAACCATCTTGGTGATACGATTTGTGGTTCCCGTTTTAGTACGTTTATCAGCCAAAACATGACACTCATCCTGTATTCAAGAGCATGTGTCTCACCCGATGGCGGCTACAACACAAAAACATCAGATGTAAAATACGGTCTAAGCTGCAATATATGGGAAAAAATGTGTTTTTAGGTAATTGGTGTATAAGATAAAATTCTTATTTTTTAAGTATTTGTTTTAAAACCCTGTTTTGTAAGCTTTTTAAATTATATAAATCTCAACCGTTTATCTTTTCCAGTGATGAAGACATGGATGTCTCATGGTATGGTGGGGTATGCAAAAGAGGTCAACTTTTAGCAGCTTTATTTCTTGAATGCTTTGGCAAGTAAAAAAAAGTCCCTTTCTAGGCACTTCTACAATGGGCAGATATGTATGGAAGGTTTCATTGACATCCAAAGTGGTGTTGTCATAGAATTCAAATAGATTTACCCAGTATACTCTGTTCTGTCCAGGGCTACATTTGCCATTCTTCATTTCTTCACAACTTCATATCTGTGCAGATGAAGCCAACCATCACTATATTGCAAATGAACAAGACGTTTGCAGAGAGTCACAGCATATTTATTTGCTATCAGTTATGCGGCATCTCTGGCTCTTTAGCGATACTCTAGCCTCTTTGATCTTTTTTCAGTCAGGCCACTGTGTGCACTACAGATGACAGATAATGATAATGGCAGCCTAGGCTGTATGATAGTCTGGCTTTTGTCCCTACCTCGAACAGCCTGCCTCACCAAATTAGTGATGCACCAATATGACATTTTATACCAATATCCGCTATTTATCCTTTTTTTGCAGCCTTTTAAGCATTCTGATACAGTTAAATAGTTAACACACACACACACGCAGCGGTCTAAGGCACTGCATCTCAGTGCAAGAGGCATCACTACAATCCCTGGTTCGAATCCAGGCTGTATCACATCTGGCCGTGATTGGGAGTCCCATAGGGTGGCGCACAATTGGCCCAGCATTGTCCGGGCCGTCCTTATAAGAATTTGTTCTTAATAAGGATAGCCCCCTTTCAATTTTTCCCTAAAATTTCCCTAAAATCCCATATCTAACTGCCTGTAGCTCAGGCCCTGAGGCAAGGATATGCATATTCTTGGTACCATTTGAAAGGAAACACTTTGAAGTTTGTGGAAATGTGAATTGAATGTAGGAGAATATAACACTAGATCTGGTACAAGAAAATGCAAAGAAAAAAACWAAAATCTATTTTCCCTACCACCATCTTTGAAATGCAACAAAGGTCCCAGTTCTAGCCATCACTCTGGTTGTAATTCCGATGGTGTCCACAAAATGGCAGCGGTGTATATGCAAAGTTTCAGAAGGTAACTTGAAGTATGAGCGAACTACAATACATTTAGTGTGAAGTATGTGGAAGAAGCCTCCCTAAAGTGTGCTGGCAGGGGCTCACAGGGCAGATGATTGATGAATTGGAACTGTCATGGGCACTTCCCTTTCCGCTGTTCCATGTTCCGCCACACCCTCCCAGTTGGCTTACGTTTTTTGGTGTTTTGTACCACAGGGAGGTGTGTGTGTGTGTAGGAAACGGAGAATGATTAAATTATCTAGTGGTGTTCAGCGGTCAGCAAGTGGACGGGAAATGCATCTCTGGGGAGAACGGCACAGAGGTCTTGGTTTCAGTCAAACTGGCTTGTTTTTGAAGTGCTAGTGTACTGTTCTTTGCTGTCGCTTTTTTATTTTTTATTTTTTTACTGTTGTAACGAATTATGTAATTTTCAGAGTAAGCTTATTGCCTATTGATGTTTTGGCTATACCATAGTTAGTTCAAAGCCTCTGTTTTGTTGAGATGGCAGGCTAATGAGTACCAAACACTTTCAGCACTACACAACTGCACCATAAATTGCCTATTTAGCATGTTTCAAAGCTGTTTCAAAGCTCTATATGCATATAATGTAAATTTGCGTGTTTCTCTTACTGCTCAAGTTAATCTAGATCTAGCTAATCATTTGATATTCTGAAAAGTTGTGTGAAGGCAATGCTTGGGTGGTATACCATATCTGTGTGTTTGAACATAACTATGGGATGGTTTTTCAATACTGTTAACTATTTCTTTGAAGTTTTTCTATACATTTTAATATTTGTAGCTACTTTTTATAAATGTGTAGCAGTCAACTTGTGCAATATGTTAGAATATAAAGCAGATTGCCTTCTTCATTTCACCTCTCACATTATTTTACATGATGAATCTTAACGTAGTTCCCCAGAACAGTGAGCCAGTCGTGTGTGTTTAATGGCACAACTGGAGAAAGCGGGAGCAGGTGAGTCCAACTGTGTATTGACAGGGGTCACATTTTATGTTGAAAGTTGTTTCGTTTTTTTCTTCAATGGAGGGATCAGGGACATGCATCTGCAGTTTGCCTTCACAGAAAATACATTAGTGCAACTCATTCAGCATAAAATGGCTTCATTTTCATCAGATGTCAAGAGAAGTGCAATGCTATTTGGCTGGCAGCTACACAAGTAGGCTAAATGTGCTTACAATGAAAAAGTAAGGTATTTTTTTGCAAAAACTATGCATGGCCTTCATATTTATGTTTATCATAAGAATATAGCTAGCTACATGTCCTAATGTTTTTCTTAATGTTGATCTATTTTACCAGAGAAAGGTAGACTTGATACACTGAGAAAAGTACTGGAGCAAAGTAGGTACACATCAGTCAGAATGCTGATTAGAATGCCAATTTGTGAATTGGAGAAGTGCAACTGAAGCACAAAATATGTCTGAGGCCGAGCAGAAATTACAATATGAAGCATTTTAGCTCTGCGTTCACAAAACCCAGCAAGACAAGTTATTTTTTAGATTTTTTTTCTGCGTGAAAAACTACGATTTCTGGGTTAATGCTTACCCCTAAGTTTAACTTGCTAGTTATAAGTGGCTGAATTAATAAGGTGACGGGGCATCATTGTGTTGGCTATGGTGTTTGAGAAGTCAAAGCCCTTTGGATGAGTTATAGCAGCTGCCACTGCTATCTTTTGATTTTCTTGTGTTTTCTCTCCTCTCTGTTCTTGGCTTGTTTGTTCCTCCCCCATCTTCTCTGAGCAGAGCAGACATGACCGTTGCCCTAGCGACTTCAGACTCCTGCTGCTCCAGAGCCAGTACTGTTCATTTGCACAATGTCATTCGTTCCCATTCACTTGTAAATTTCCAAACTCACCAAAAATGACATTTGGTAGCTCCTACCTATATATGTACAGTATAAAATGAGCTGGACCACCTGTCTTTGCAACAAAAAAAAATAGTTTGTGCTCATTAGCATATTTAGCTAGTAGCCTTCATTGAAATGTGCTATTGTGCTAATTTTGTTAGCTTTCTGTAATAGATGCCCAAATGTTTTATTTTAGCATTTTTTGGGGGGCGGCCCTTGTGTACTAAGCCGGTAATACTGTAAATCCCGGGATGAGAGAAGGACTGTATGACGACATGAAAATCTGGATACCGCCCAACCCTAATGAGGATTTTACTCATGATTGGGGGAGGGGTAAGCTTTCCCGATTGCAGCAGAATGTAAAACTGGCAATTGCTCAACAAGCTAATTCATGACCCACGTTTCTGTTCTGCACTCCAAGGCTGACACCATTTCTGACACTGTTTTATTGGGTAGACCGATGGTAAAGCTATATGCATTGTGTCATTGCTCTTGTCGAAAGCAAGTGAGTCTGTTTCCCCTCAGATCAGTGTGCTGAGAGTCTATTTTGGTGAGTGAGCCAAGGGTGGGATGTTAGAGGATGCAGGGATGAAGTTAGGATGAACTCTTTTTCAATTGTCTAAAATCCTTCCTCTCCTCGTCTCCTTCACTTCATCTGCGCTGTTTGGGAAAATAATTGAAAGGTGAAAACAATGTTGTAATCCCATCATTAGGCTGGCTTTCACCTGAGTGGTGTTCTACGAGTCTAGAAAGAGGAGTTTGAGTGCTAACTTTGCTCAACTTTCAGTTCAACTCCAGATAACCGGTGACATGAAGGATGCTCACCTTTTAGTCAGGTAAATTTCTATGGCAACAAATCCTAAAGGACTAACCTGCTCCGGGGCAGGCTCTCTCCATTTTTCCTGAATGAAGTGTTTGAGCTGTAATTTGAGGACCAATCAAATTAGCTGTGAGTTGAGGACCAACCAAACCAACGATATGCGTAAGAAAGATGGCACTTTAATAGGCCATTTCACACCATAGCCTGCTGAATTTTCACTTGAACTATCTTAAATTTTTGTTTCGGCAAAAATATAATTGGGGCATGATTTCCCTGATGTTTCAGCATTGTCTTAATGAAAAGTTTGTCATTCGACGACTAGCCATGTGTGACAAGCCATGAACACGCAGTTACAAGCCCGGGTCAAGCATGCTCCAGTAAGCGGCTTGATCAATATCTAGGCCTACTTTTGTAACATGGATCAAGCCTGAGCTGGAATGTGAAGCTATAGTGGTTGCTCAACTAAAAGTTTTGGATTTAAGCTGCGGGACTTAGATGTAATTTGAGGTTTAGTACGGTACACTGCGTCACTACTTCATTGATCCAGACCAGCGCAAGGGGGAGTTAGAGCACTGATTATGCTTTTGGGTCCCAAGGCGCTACTGTGTCTCTAAAAATAATACACATTTTATTGTTACAAGTCAGTATTACTTACTAAAACTGTTACACTAAGGTTTTTATTCTAAGAGAAACTTAGACTACAATTAGGGTGTGGAAATGTTACGATTATTTTGCTCTTACTGTAGCCTGCTGGTTAGTACTGTAGCCTATTGAGGCGGCAGGGTAGCCTAGTGGTTGGAGCTTTGGACTAGTAACCGAAAGGTTGCAAGTTCGAATCCCAAATCTGTCGTTCTGCCCCTGAACAGGCACTGTTCCTAGGCCGTCATTGAAAATAAGATTTTTTTCTTAACTGACTTGCCTAGTTAAATAATGCAAAAAAAAACAACTCCCGACCGGTCATGTTGTACAGTGTGTTGTAGCGGTCTAAGACATTGCTACAGATGCTGGTTCAATACCCGTGCTGGCCACGACTAGGTCATCACCATGAGGCGATGGTAGGCTTTTGATTTCTCTCCTTCTCTAAAAATTCTCTAGTAATTTAAAAATTTCTCTAGTAATGCCGATTATAAGATACTATCAAATGCTTCTCAAAGATGCCCTCTGGTGGTCAAACTAGCACTAACTTTGCATTAATGGTAAAAAAATGTCTGACAATTAAATAACGTGCTATAGAATTCTGCAGCAGCCCGCAAGGTGTGCTGCAGTATGAAGCAACTTTTAAAGGAAGAACCACTGTAACTGTTGAAGACTAATTTCAGAAAAAACTGAGTACATATCAAATTTTATTTGTCAAATGCTTCGTAAACAACAGGTGTAGACTTAAGTTGTCTGCATGCTTCCCATCTGAAACAGTTCGGAAGAGTTTGTGTATATTTTGACGTTTTTGGACTTCGGTAAGGGCTGTTCGGGTACACACTTTTTTTTCTCTCAAGGCAAGCCAAAGTCGGTAGCTGAAATCTATGCCTCTGTTGGTGATTGATCAACAGTAGGGATTGTTCAAAGTCTTTGTCATTCAACGAGAGACGGCTTGTTTTCGTGCAAAAATGTATGACATATCTTGAGCTCTTAGGGGCATAGCCAAATTTCTTCAGCCTCCTGAGGTTGAACAGGCACTGTTGCGCAGCCTTTACCACACTGACTGTGTGGGTGGACCATTTGAAATTGTCACTGATGTGTACGTCAAGGAACTTGAAGCTTTTCACCTTCTCCATTGTGGCCCCGTCGATGGGGGCGTGTTCCCTCTGCTGTTTCCTGAAGTCCACCGTCGGCTCCTTAGTTTTGTCCTCCCTGTAGGCTCTCGTGATTGTTGGTAATCAGCCCTACCACAAAAGGACTTACCACAATCACACCATCAGTAGTTAATCATGAAAGACACACTGCCTTCTTTCTCAATAGCTATTTATTCCTATCTGCACAATATTTATGATGTAATTTCGTATTTCTGTTGACTCCAACATGGCGGAGAAATGTTGTGTATTTCTGAGCGCCGTCTCAGATTATTGCATGGTATGCTTTTTCCTAAAGTAAAAAAAAAATCTGACACAGCGGTTGCATTAAGAACAAGTGTATCTTTAATTATATGTAAAACATTTATCTTTCATCAAAGTTTATGATGAGTATTTCTGAGAATCCAGCTGGCTGTATGGACGGGGACAGTATATCTGGAGAGAGCCATGATTTCACCCAGACAGATTTTGGGTGGAGTAAATCCTCTCGCTTCATCTCCTCCTCTGGCTTTACTCACCCTTTTCTAAACCCTCAACCAATTTGATCGACATGATGATGTAGCCTAGAGACCCCTTTCTGTGTTTGCAACCATTGCTGCACATGGGCAATGCGCGCAAGTTGGTGGCAGAACACGGCGGAGTTCCTATAGAATGCCAGCAAAAAAATGCCTCTATTTACATGTTGCTAATGAGTGCATTTCACACTTATTTTGGATTATAATTGGATTTGAAGGTTTGTATGAATGTGCGGCTTAATTTAAGGTTCGTCATCATTTCAAATCAACTGCATTATACTTCAAAAACACTTCAACTTCAACCAGTAAAATGGGTCTTTGGCTAGCTTTTGCTACAGCCTATGTCAATGACCGTTAGCATTCTAGCATTCTTCAGAGTTCACAGTAACAAGATGACACCGACAGAGGGGGCTGCCTCACTTCTAGTCCTTAAGAAACTTTGCAGTATTTCAAAAAAAATTTAGGTATTATTTCTTACGTTGTTAGCCCAGAAAACCTTAAGTGTTATTACATACAGCCGTGAAGAACTATTGAATATCAGAGCAACGTCAACTTACCAGCACTACGACCAGGAATACAACTTTTGAACTGATCCCAGAGGCTGACCCAAAACAACGCCGCCGGAGAAGAGGAAGACGGAGCGGTGTTCCGGTCAGACTTCGGAGGGTTGCACACCACCCACCGCTTCTGAGTATATTACTCGCTAATGTCCAGTCCCTGGATAACAAGGTCAACGAAACTAGGGCAAGGGTTGCTTTCCAAAGAGACATCAGGGATTGTAACATACTCCGTTTCACGGAAACATGGCTCTCTCGGGATATGCTGTCGGAGTCGGTAAAGCCACCTGCATTCTCAGTGTGTCGCGCCGACAGGAATAAACATCTCTCCTGGAAGAAGAAGGGCGGGGGTGTAGGTTTCATGATTAACGACTCATGGTGTAATTGTAACAACATACAGGAACTCAAGTCCTTATGTTCCCGTAACTTAGAATTCCTCACAATCAAATACTGACCATATTATCTCCCAAGAGAACTCTCCTCGGTCATCGTCACATCCGTGTATATCCCCCCACAAGCCGATACCATGACGGCCCTCAAGGAACTTCACTGGACTCTATGCAAACTGGAAACCATATACACTGAGGCTGCATTTATTGTAGCTGGGGACTTTAACAAAGGTAATTTGAGAACAAGGCTACCTAAATTCTATCAGCATATCGTCTGTAGCACTTGCGCTGGACCACTGCTACTCTAACTTCCGCGGTGAATACCCTCTCCCAACCTCCTTTCGGCAATTCTGACCACGACTCCATTTTGCTCCTCCCTTCCTATAGGCCGAAACTAAAACAGAAGGCACTCTTGCTAAGGACTATTCAACGCTGGTCCGACCAATCAGAATCCAAGCTTCAAGATTGTTTCGGTCACGCGGACTGGGATATGTTCCGGGTAACCTCGGAGAATAATATTTACGTATGCGCTGATTTGGTGAGTGAGTTTATAAGGAAGTGTATAGGAGATGTTGTACCCATTGTGACTATTAAAATCTACCCTAACCAGAAACCGTGGATAAATGGCGGCATTCGCGCAAAACTGAAAGCGCGAACCACCACATTTAACCATGGAAAGATGACTGGGAAAATTGCCAAATACAAACATTACCGCAAGGCTATCAAATAATTAAAATGTGAGTATAGAGAAAGTGGAGTCGCAATTCAACGGCTCAAACATGAGACACATGTGGCAGGGTCTACAGACAATCACGGACTACAAAAGAAAAACCAGCCACGTCATGGCCACCATCTTGCTCCCAAACAAACTAAACCCCTTTGCCCTCTTTGAGGATAATATAGTGCCACCGATGCGGGCCGCTACCAAGGACTGAGGGCTCTCCTTCTCCGTGGCCGATGTGAGTAAGACATTTAAACGTGTTAACCCTCGCAAGGCTGCTGGCCCGGACGGCATCCCTAGCCGCGTCCTCAGAGCATTAGCAGACCAGCTGGCTGGTGTGTTTACAGACATATTCAGTATCTCCCTATCCCAGTCTTTTGCCCCCACATGCTTCAAGATTGCCACCATTGTTCCTGTACCCAAGAATGCAAAGGTAATTGAGCTAAATGACTCTCGCCCTGTCACCATGAAGTGCTTAGAGAGACTAGTCAAGGATCATATCACCTCCACCTTATCTGTCACACTAGACCCACTTTAATTTGCTTACTGCCCCAATAGGTCCACAGAATATGCAATCGCCATCACACTACATACTGTCCTATCCCATCTGGACAAGAGGAATACCTATGTAAGAATGCTGTTCATTGTCTACAGCTCAGCATTCAACGCCATAATACCCTCCAAGCGTATCATTTAAGCTTGAGTCCCTGGGTCTCAACCCCGCCCTGTGCAATTGGGTCCTGGACTTCCTGACGTGTCGCCCCCAGGTGGTGAAGGTAGGAAACATCTCCACTTCGCTGATCCTCAACACTGGGGCCCCACAAGAGTGCATGCTCAGTCCCCTCCTGTACTCCCTCTTCACCCATGACTGCGTGGCCACGCACTCCAACTCAATCATCAAGTTTGCAGACGACAACAGTAGTAGGTTTGATTACCAACAACGATGAGACAGCCTACAGGGAGGAAGTGAGGGCTCTGGGAGTGTGGTGTCAGCAAAGCAACCTCTCACTCAACGTCAACAAAACAAAGGAGATGATTGTGGACTTCAGGAAACAGCTGAGGGAGCAGCGCCACATCGACGGGACACCGGGGGCAAACTACCTGTCTCCCAGGACACCTACAGCACTTGTTGTCACAGGAAGGCCAAAAAGATCATCAAGGAGAACAACCACCCGAGCCACTGCCTGTTCACCCCGTTATCATCCAGAAGGCGAGGTCAGTACAGGTGCATCAAAGCTGAGACTGAAAAACAGATTCTCTCTGTCCAATTCAAGGCCATCAGACTGTTAAACAGCCATCACTAGCACAGAGATGCTGCTGCCTACAGACTTGAAATCATTGGCCACTTTAATAAATGGAACACTAGTCACTTTAATAATGTTTACATATCTTGCATTACTCATCTCATATGTGTGTATATACTAGAGGTCGACCGATTATGATTTTTCAACACCGATGCCGATTATTGGAGGACCAAAAAAGCCGATATCGATTAATCGGCCGATATTTGAAATTATTTTTAATTTATTTGTAATAATGACAATTATAACAATACTGAATGAACACTTATTTTAACTTAATATAATACATCGATAAAATCAATTTAGCCTCAAATAAATAATGAAACATGTTTCATGTTGCATTTAAATAATGCAAAAACAAATTGTTGGAGAAGAATGTAAAAGTGCAATGTGTGCCATGTAAGAAAGCTAACGTTTAAGTTCCTTGCTCAGAACATGAGAACATATGAAAGCTGGTGGTTCCTTTTAACATGAGTCTTCAATATTCCCAGGTAAGAAGTTTTAGGTTGTAGTTCTTATAGGAATTATATGACTATTTCTCTCTACGATTTGTATTTCATATACCTTTGACTATTGGATGTTCTTATAGGCACTTTAGTATTGCCAGTGTAACAGTATAGCTTCCGTCCCTCTCCTCGCTCCTACCTGGGCTCGAACCACGAACACACACGACAACAGCCACCCTCGAAGCAGCGTTACCCATGCAGAGCAAGGGGAACAACTACTCCAAGTCTCAGAGCGAGTAACGTTTGAAACGCTATTAGCGCGCACCCCGCTAACTAGCTAGCCATTTCACATCGGTTACACCAGCCTAATCTCGGGAGTTGATAGGCTTGAAGTCATMAACAGCTCAATGCTTGAAGCATTACGAAGAGCTGCTGGCAAAACGCACAAAAGTGCTGTTTGAATGAATGCTTACGAGCGTGCTGGTGCCTACCATCGCTAAGTCAGACTGCTCTATCAAATCATAGACTTAATTATAACATAATAACACACAGAAATACAAGCCTTAGGTCATTAATATGGTAGAATCCGGAAACTATCATCTCGAAAACAAAACCTTTATTCTTTCAGTGAAATACGGAACCGTTCCGTATTTTATCTAACGGGTGGCATCCATAAGTCTAAATATTCCTGTTACATTGCAYAACCTTCAATGYTRTGTCATAATTAYRWRAAATTCTGGCAAATTAGTTYGCAAYGAGCCAGGYGGCCCAAACTGTTGCATATACCCTGACTCTGCGTGCAATGAACGCAAGAGAAGTGACACAATTTCACCTGGTTAATATTGCCTGCTAACCTGGATTTCTTTTAGTTAAATATGCAGGTTTAAAAATATATACTTCTGTGTATTGATTTTAAGAAAGGCATGGTTTATGGTTAGGTACAGTCGTGCAACGATTGTGCTTTATTCGCAAATGCACTTTTGTTAAATCATCCCCCGTTTGGCGAAGTTGGCTGTCTTTGTTAGGAAGAAATAGTCTTCACACAGTTTGCAACGAGCCAGGCGGCCCAAACTGCTGCATATACCCTGACTCTGTTGCAAGAGAAGTGACACCATTTCCCTAGTTTTCAAGAAATTCATGTTAGCAGGCAATATTAACTAAATATGCAGGTTTAAAAATATATACTTGTGTATTGATTTTAAGAAAGGCATTGATGTTTATGGTTAGGTACACATTGGAGCAACGACAGTCCTTTTTCGCGAATGCGCACCGCATCGATTATATGCAACGCAGGACACGCTAGATAAACTAGTAATATCATCAACCATGTGTAGTTAACTAGTGATTTATGATTCATTGATTGTTTTTTATAAGATAAGTTTAATGCTAGCTAGCAACTTACCTTGGCTTCTTTCTGCACTCGCGTAACATGTAGTCAGCCTGCCACACAGTCTCCTTGTGGAGTGCAATGTAATCGGCCAAAATCGGTGTCCAAAAATGCAGATTACCGATTGTTATGGAAATTTGAAATCGGCCCTAATTAATTAGCCATTCCGATTAATCGGTTCAAGTTAGGGATGGGGGAAGTTTCACACCTAGCTCTTCTTTTAGTCAGTTCTTTGGTAAAGGTTGAATAGTCTATTGTTCAGCTAATAGCCCATCCGAGAAACGTTGTTAGCAGAATTCACAGCCTGTTACTCTTGTGAAAAACAAACCACTTTTTCCCCTTTCCACATGTTAAAGATCAAGATAATTATAAAGATAATAGTTAAAGATAATTGATAGTGTTTTTGGCCACAATCGGCCCCAACCCCAATTAATACATTTGGGCGCAGTCGATAGCGTGCTGGACTTCGGGCTATAATGTTGAGGGTTCGAAACCGGCTCTGCTTGTTTCATTACATTATTATGCCGGTCTCAGAGCAAATAGCCTGGATTGTTACTCCCTTCTCGTTCCTTGCCCTCTTCCACGTGTCATTCTCCACCTGAGTGGCTCGCTTGTGGGCATGCTGGCAGGATATGGCAGCGCCTTCGGTTGTGCGTCAAGAATTTCAACATGGCAAGTTTGTATGAAGGTCTGGTTTTTCACAGGCAAGTAGTAATATACTCTAAACCGCTCTGATGAACCGGTGTATTTCTGAATCAAACACGTCAAATAAACAGACATTTTTGTGATATAAAGATGGACTTTATCGAACAAAACAACCATTCATTGTGTAACTGAGACCTTTGGGATTGCAAAAAGATGATCTTCAAAGGTAAGCGATTTATTTTATCGCTATTTCTGACTTTTGTGATGCATCAAGAAGTTAATCTTTAAGCCGATGTATAACACTTGTATTTTTTATGAATGTTTATTTTAACTATTTCTGTATTTTGAATTTGGCGCTCTGCAATTTCACCAGATGTTGTCGAGGTGTGTCGCTAGCGGAACGCCTGCGCCAGAAAGGTTAACCAAAATATGCCACAAGATCTAGAATTGCCTTGTGTATCCCACAAAAAAGGTTCACTGTTATAAGCTAACTTTATTTTGATGAATCTAAGCAACAATTTTTTTTTTTTTTTTTCACCACAATATTTGAATCACAGTGCAGCTGGCTCGCTGGCTCGCCTGCTCTTTATCTTTGCTACTGATGCAAGTGTGTGTTCAGTTTTCGGATTGTTGCGTGTAGAATATCCTAGCCTATTCATTGATGCAATGTCTTGCAACTTTAGTAAAGCAAGCCAAGAAATTGTGAAATACAGCATTCCATTGCCAGATACAGCTTTTGATGGCCTATAGATAGGCCTAGTGCACAGTTCTGACTGTCTGCCTGGTGGCTGATCTGCCTATACTGTGCCCCTCCCCTCTCTCCGTCCCTCTTTACCTCACTATGAAAGATGGAAGTGTTTGTTGACGGAAGTACGGCAACTAATCAGTCCCTTCCGTTCCAAAAATACTGAATCTTAGCAGTCGATTCCTAGCGGATGATGTGTTTTCTTTCTGCTAAATGTCTTGGTAAGTCACCGCATTTAAACTTTAGATAACTTTTTTAGGAGAGAGTGATCTGCAGACAGGCTGTGTGTAAACGATGTGAAATGGCTAGCTAGTTCGCGGTGGTGCGCGCTAATAGCGTTTCAATCGCTGACGTCACTCTCTTTGAGACCTTGAAGTAGTGGTTCCCCTTGCTCTGCAAGGGCCGTGGCTTTTGTGGAGCGATGGGTAACGATGCTTCATGGGTGACTGTTGTTGATGTGTGCAGAGGGTCCCTGGTTCGCGCCCGGGTCGGGGCGAGGGGACGGACTAAAGTTATACTGTTACATGTGCGCAGGCAGCTTGAGATTATTTAATTGACAGTTCTGGTCGCCTAGTGATGGATGCTAAACCCGCTTCAGAAGCAGTGTTCCTTTAGAGACAAGTAAAATGCCTGTTCAGTGGTGCTTTGAAACTATCTCCAGAGAAGGTTTATTGTCAGCATTTAAAAAGTCGTAGTGTACACTTGCAGACAAACAAACATGCCTTAGTCGAGGCGCTTTCAAGGGTATATGACCTGGATAGATGTAACTTCATACATACACAATATGACCTTATTATGCATTGTGAAATTGTATGATTTTTTTTTTTTGTTAATATTTTAACAATACACTGAAATGCAAAATTGTCCATTTGTCACATCCCTATACTGTACAATTGTATTGGACTGTGCTCTACTCACTGTGCCATAACCTCGTATCATGTCATCATTCTGAACAGTCGTAACCAACTGCATCTGCAAAAACCTGAGCCTTACTTATGATTCTGTACTACACAAATTGGCTTAATTATTTATTTACTAGCTAACTAAATGGTAACACAAGATTAACCTACACACTTAATACATTACAAACAGGTTCCTAGCAGACTGACACAATATGGTGGCGTGTTACAAAAGACATGGAGAGGGAGAGAAGGACAGAGACATAATACTTTGGTACATTTTTAGAAACTACTCACAGTAATCCTATACTTTGCACATGAACCGCCACCTGTTTGGAGTAAGGAATCATGAATGTATTTACATGTAAATGTTTTGGTTCTTTGTGTATTTCTGTCAGATCCAGGCCTTCTTGGAACGGTTGTTGGGCCTTTTTGCGGCACGCTTGTAAGGCTCTGATTGTCCAAAAGGAGTCCCCACCCATCTTCTACTGTTGTTAATCTCTGCTGTCGTCCTGTTTCCGGTGACTTGTCGTATAGTCCTGAACAGAACTACAGAGTTGATTTCCCTTCCATTCGCTCCTGAAGTTGCCTCTTTGAAGATAGGCTACCCAGCCGTGTCGATGGTTCCCATTGGGGCGATGAGAGTAGCGTACTACGGTGATTTGAGAAGAGTAGTAGAATGGTCCCACTTAACTTTGTCTAGATACTTTACAGTGATTGTCCAGGAGGTGAGTTTATCGTCTGACTCGTGTTGAGATTTCAAAGTTTGAACCACTTTTGACGTTTCTTAACCCATCGTTTTATACAGTTCATTCAAAAGTATAATTTAAATAATCCATCCAATCAATTGTTGGTAGATAGATTGTAACTGAGAGAACCTCCATTCTGAAAGCCTTGAATCAGCATTTCTTTTTTTTAGATGCAGGCAGTTTATTTAAAAAGGTCAAAGGTATAATTGAGCCCCCTATAAATTTACCAGACACTCCTTCACCAGGTTCTCCTTTTCATACTTCTCTGTTTCAGAAGTGTGTAAAGCCCTGAAAGAAATTGATGGAAAAAAATCCCCTGGCCCTGAAACTGTGTGCAGCTTTCTACACCTACCTGCAGACATCATTGCTCCCCCTTTAACATGTATTTTTTAACTCACGCTTGATGTTAAGGAAATCCTCAAGTTATGGAAATCTGCTTTTGTACTGCCTCTCCTGAAAGGTGGAGGTCCTTCGCTACTTGATAACTATCGACCCATATCAAAATTGTCTGTACTGTCAAAGGTACTGGAGTCTTTAGTTAGTAGGCAGCTAAAGGCCTACTTCCAAGAAAACAACATCATAAATGGAATGCAATCAGGTTTTAGGTCTGGTCACAGCACTGTTTCAGAAACATTGAAGGTTTTAAATGACATCCACTGTGCTCTTGATAAGAAGTTACATTGTGTGTCTGTCTTCATTGATTTGTCGAAGGCTTTTGACACCGTGGACCATGCTGTGTTAGTGCAAAGGTTAAAATGTTGTGGAATTACTGGTCATGCTCTAGATTGGTTTATAAACTAATCTATCAAATCGTACACAATGTGTAATACAAACCCCGAATGCAAACAGTGTATCTATTCCCTCCGCAAGGCAATCAAACAAGCTAAGCGTCAGTATAGAGACAAAGTAGAGTCGCAATTCAACGGTTCAGACACGAGAGGTATGTGGCAGAGTCTACAGTCAATCACAGACTACAAAAAGAAAACCAGCCCCGTCGCGAACCACGATGTCTTGCTCCCAGATAAACTAAACAACTTTTTTGCTCGCTTTGAGGACAATACAGTGCCACCGACACGGCCCGCTACCAAAACCTGCGGGCTCTCCTTCACTGCAGCCAACGTGAGTAAAACATATAAACGTGTTAACCCTCGCAAGGCTGCCGGCCCAGACATCATCCCTAGCCGCGTCCTCAGAGCATGCGCAGACCAGCTGGCTGGTGTGTTTACGGACATATTCAATCAATCCTTATCCCAGTTCGCTGTTCCCACATGCTTCAAGAGGGCCACCATTGTTCCTGTTCCCAAGAAAGCTAAGGTAACTGAGCTAAATGACTATCGCCCCGTAGCACTCACTTCCGTCATCATGAAGTGCTTTGAGAGACTAGTCAAGGACCATATCACCTCCACCCTACCTGTTACTGTAGACCCACTCCAATTTGCTTACCGCCCCAATAGGTCCACAGATGACGCAATCACACTGCACACTGCCCTAACCCATCTGGACAAAAGGAATACCTATGTAAGAATGCTGTTCATTGACTACAGCTCAGAATTCAACACCATAGTACCCCCCGAACTCATCATTAAGCTCAAGCACCTGGGTCTCGACCCCGCCCTGTGCAACTGGGTCCTGGACTTCCTGACGGGCCGCCCTCAGGTGGTGAGTGTAGGAAACAACATCTTCACCCTGCTGATCCTCAACACTGGGGCCCCACAAGGGTGCGTTCTCAGCCCTCTCCTGTACTCCCTGTTCACCCATGACTGCGTGGCCATGCACGCCTCCAACTCAATCATCAAGTATGCAGACGACACTACAGTGGTAGGCTTGATTACCAACAACGACGAGACGGCCTACAGGGAGGAGGTGAGGGCCTTCGGAGTGTGGTGTCAGGAAAATAACCTCACACTCAATATCAAAAAAACAATGGAGATGATCGTGGACTTGAGAGAGCAGCCCCCTATCCACATCGACGGGACAGTAGTGGAGAAGGTGGAAAGTTCCTCGGCGTACATATCACGGACAAACTGAAATGGTCCATTCACACAGACGGSGTGGTGAAGAAGGCGCAGCAGCGCCTCTTCAACCTCAGGAGGCAGAAGAAATTTGGTTTGTCACCAAAAACACTCAAATGTTTACAGATGCACAATCGAGAGCATCCTGTCGGGCTGTATCACCGCCTGGTACAGCAACAGCTCCGCACATAACCGTAAGGCTTTCCAGAATGTAGTGAGGTCTGCACAACGCATCACTGGGGGCAAACTACCTGCCCTCCAGGACACCTACACCACCCGATGTCACAGGAAGGCCAAAAAGAGCATCAAGGACAACAACCACCCGAGCCACTGCCTGTTCACCCCGTTATAATCCAGAAGGCGAGGTCAGTACCGGTGCATCAAAGCTGGGACCGAGAGACCTGAAAAACAGCTTCTATTTCAGGGCCATCAGACTGTTAAACAGCCATCACTAACATTGAGTGGCTACTGCCAACATACTGACTCAGATCTCTAGCCACTTTAATAATTAAATTGATTGGATGTAATAAAGGTATCACTAGCCACTTTAAACAATGCCACTTAATATGTTTACATACCCTACATTACTCATCTCATATGTATATACTGTACTCTATACCATCTACTGCATCTTGCCTATGCCGTACAGCCATCGCTCATCCATATATTTTTATGTACATATTCTTATTCATTCCTTTACACTTGTGTGTATAAGTTAGTTGTTGTGAAATTGTTAGATTACTTGTTAGATATTACTGCATGGTCAAAACTAGAAGCACAAGCATTTCTCTACACTCGCATTAACATCTGCTAATCGTGTGTATGTGACAAATAAAATTTGATTTGATTGATGGCGGATGGTTGTAAATCTGAGTCAATAGAGGTGTGCTYAGGTGTTCCGCAAGGTTCTATTTTGGGCCCACTGTTGTTCAATTTGTATATCAACAACATTGGGGATCTTACTGAAACAACAGCGGATGTTAATTTTTATGCAGATGATACTGTTCTTTATTCAAGTGGTAGTTGTGTATTTTTAGCTTCATACAACAGAATCTTCATGATTTAAAGTTGGTTCTACATTCTGGTAAAACAAAATGCATGTTATTTTCAAATGCCAGGCATGTTACTAATCATGTCATTGTTACATTGGCTGGACCTACTATAGAGCAAGTGAAAGTGTTCAAATATTTGGGTGTGTCGGTTGATAAGCTGAGATTCACTGTGCATGTAGAGAACTTGATAAGGAAGCTCAAGCTGAGAATATAATTTTATTAACAGCATAAGGCTTGTTTTTCTTTGGAGGCCAGGAAGGAGCTGGTACGATGTACATTACTGGCGGTTTTAGATTTTAGTGATATATATATATGCAGGCCTCAACCACTACCCCGAGAGCACTTGATTCAGTGTATCATGCAGCCCTCAGGTTTATCACAAATCAAAAACGTCGAACACATCATTGTGATCTCTACAGCGCTGTTACCTTGTGTAGGCTTAAACACTGGTATACACTGATTTACAAGGCCATATTGGGTAAAATGACATTTTTTTTTCTCGGTTCTTTTTTAGTCCGGTCGGTAAATAAATATAAATTACGGTCCCATTCTAATTTGCTCCTAACAATACCAAAAATTAGAACAGGTCATGGTAGAAATTGTTTTTGTTACTTAGCTCCGTGGTCCTGGAATTCTCTCCTGAACATTTAAAAATTTGATGATCTAGTTTCGTTGGTGGAGTTTAAACACTTGATCGATGTATATATCATAGAAGAGTGTAATTGTCTTTAGGACAGCTGTTTTTAGTCGTCTTTTGTGTTTTTAACGTAATATGTAATTGTTGTACTGTATGTGTTTTGTTTAATGTTGTGTTAGTGTATCTAAGTTGTTTTGTCTGAAACGTTGTTCCCCCTGCTGCTGTTGGACCAGGTCTCTTTTGGAAAAGAGATGCTGTCTCAATGAGGTAAAAATGTATAAATAAAGGTAAAATAAAAAAGGGTGTTTCTGTCAGGCTGACACGATCTCTGACCTCACTCAAGGGGGCGGTGACTACTTACTTGTACAAAGTTATAGAAACAATTTCCTCTTATAGTTTCTCAAATCATGTCCATCTCTTAACAAAAACACATACTTTTTCATATTTCATGCACAATGCATCATCTGGACACTTCACAGACATGGCGTGTATACTTGTCAAGTTACAGTATTTCCTTTTAACATTTTTAATGACATCACAAAATAACCACCAAACTGACATCAGTGTTCACCTCTGTCCATTCCCCAGATTCTACATTTTCACAAAGTTTGTGGCTTCAGTGTTTTTAGATATATTTGTCAGATTTTATTATGGAATACTGAAGTATAATTACAAGCATTTCATAAGTGTCAAAGGCTTTTATTGACAATTACATGAAGTTGATGCAAAGAGTCAATATTTGCAGTGTTGACCCTTCCTTTTCAAGACCTCTGTAATCTGTCCTGGCATGCTGTCAATTAACTTCTGGGCCACATCGTGACTGATGGCAGCCCATTCTTTGTCAGAATTTGTGGGTTTTTGTTTGTCCACAAGTTCTCAATGGGATTAAGGTCTGGGGAGTTTCCTGGCCATGGACCCAAAATATCGATGTTTTGTTCCCCGAGCCACTTAATTATCACTTTTGCCTTATGGCAAGGTGCTCCATCMTGCTGGAAAATTGTTCATCACCAAACTGTTCCTGGATGGTTGGGAGAAGTTGCTCTCGGAGGATGTGTTGGTACCATTCTTTATTCATGGCTGTGTTCTTAGGCAAAATTGTGAGTGAGCCCTCTCCCTTGGCTGAGAAGCAACCCCACACATGAATGATCTCAGGATGCTTTACTGCTGGCATGACACAGGACTGATGGTAGCGCTCACCTTGTCTTCTCCGGACAAGGTTTTTTCCGGATGCCCCAAACAATCTGAAAGGGGATTCATCAGAGAAAATGACTTTACCCCAGTCCTCAGCAGTCCATTCCCTGTACCTTTTGCAGAATATCAGTCGGTCCCTGATGTTTTTCCTGGAGGGAAGTGGCTTCTTTGCTGTCYTTGACACCAGGCCATCCTCAAAGTCTTCGCCTCACTGTGCGTACAGATGCACTCACACCTGCCTGCTGCCATTCCTGAGCAAGCTCTGTACTGGTGGTGCCCTGATCCCGCAGCTGAATCAACTTTAGGAGACGGTCCTGGCACTTGCTGGACTTTCTTGGGCGCCCTGAAGCTTTCTTCACAACAATTGAACCGCTCTCTTTGAAGTTCTTGATGATCCGATAAATGGTTGATTTAGGTGCAATATCCTTGCCTGTGAAGCCCTTTTTGTGCAAAGCAATGATGACGGCATGTGTTTCCTTGCAGGTAACCATGGTTGACAGAGGAAGAACAATGATTCCAAGCACTGCCCTCTTTTGAAGCTTCCAGTCTGTTATTCGAACTCAATCAGCATGACAGAGTGATCCAGCCTTGTCCTCGTTAACACAGTGTGAGTGTTGACGAGAGAATCACTGACATGATGTCAGCTGGGCCTTTTGTGGCAGGGCTGAAATGCAGTGGAAATGTTGTTTGGGGATTCAGTTCATTTGCATGGCAAAGAGGGACTTTGCAATGAATTGCAATTCATCTCATCACTCTTCATAACATTCTGGAGTATATGCAAATTGCCATCATACAAGCTGAGGCAGCAGACTTTGACACAAATATACATTTTTACATTCTCAAAACGTTTGGCCACAACTATGTTAGAAATATTGTTCCAGTATTTGCTTTAGAACGTGTCGCTGAGACTGGGGACTGTGAGCACTAAGCAGTAATGTGAAGATCAAATCCGTTGTAATTTAGGCCAGAGGGTGAGGGTTTAAAACATTGATAAGGATAGCAGGGAATATAAAGGAAATGCTGCTGTGCTTTTGCTCTGGAGCTTCAGTCAAGACAAACAGTCTCCTGTTTGTCTCTTGATGGGAGCTGTTAGGCTAATAGGCTCTGGGTACATGAAGGCAAGAGAGAACGAACACAGCTATGTTTGAATACCAATCAATTATGGTTTTTACTCGTCTTCTAATATGCCCTGCAATACTTGCCCCTCTGGGATGAATAGTTTTTAATTGAAATGTCCTTTCACATGACATTGATTGGGCCTCTCTCTACCTAGGGTTGCAAAACTTCTGATTCCGGGAATCGTCCAACTGTAAAACCTGGGATTTTTGGGGAAGTTACGGGAATTTTTGCAACACAATCTTTACATCTCTGTTCCAAGACATTAACCCACCCTTGTCCTCCTCTGTTTCCACCTTCCTTTCCCCTCAGGTCCGCCTAAGATAGACTTGACAATGTCCATGATGGTGTACCCGAGGAGGCAAGAGAAGCTGGAGAAACTGTCCCAGGAAGAGATCATCTCCAACACCAAGCTGGTAATCCAGGGCCTGGAGGCGCTGAAGAATGAGCACAACTCATTCCTGCACAGCCTGCTGGAGACCATCAAGTGCCTGAAGAAAGATGAGGAGGCCAACCTGGTGCAAGAGAAGTCCAGCCTGCTGCGCAAGTCTGTGGAGATGATTGAGCTGGGCCTGGGAGAAGCACAGGTATGTAAGCCTGTGGGAGGGTCTGAGTAGCTTGGTTCCAGATCTGTTTAGTGCTGTCTTGCAAACTTTGTTTGGTGTGACAATGACTGTTGGCAAGATAACAGATCTTGGACCAGGTTCTCTAAAAACTAGTTGCTAATATGAGTCTTCCATTTCTGAAGGTATTTATATTTCACAGAAACTTCCTTATTTTAAATTAGATCAAGCTTAGGAAAACAATCCTGATGATTCACCCTAACCACAGCTAGTTGTCTTAGTGTCTCCGTTTCACAAGGCTCTCTCTCTCCCTTACCACCTACCTCTCTGCCATTCCCTTGTTCTCTTACTCCTCTTATGCAATTTCTCCATCTGAAGAACCAGGAATAACTAGGATTAAAGTAAACCATGGACAGCTACTGATGTGCAGTGGTATGATTTTAAAATATAATTCCCTCTTCCACTCAGGTGATGATGGCCCTGTCTAACCATCTGAACGCGGCGGAGTCTGAGAAGCAGAAGTTGCGAACCCAGGTGCGTCGGCTATGCCAGGAGAACCAGTGGCTCAGGGACGAGCTGGCCAACACCCAGCAGAAACTGCAGAAGTGCGAGCAAAGCGTGGCTCAGCTGGAGGAGGAGAAGAAGCACCTGGAGTTCATGAACCAGCTCAAGAAGTACGACAAGTACACCGTAAGTGTCTAAGAAATGCGTAGATGCACGCATGTGCATGTAAAAACGTTTACACACACACACCCTACGCACCCACGCTATTGGCGGTTTGAAGTGTAACCTTTAACACATTTCATCACAGGTTATGGTGAACTAGCTTTTCTGTTTTCTCCCCTCAATCTGCTTATGAATCTTTTCACCATAAAGATTGGGTATTTTTTTGTTTAACCAAGCATGTACTGCTTTTCTAAATGCCTATATTGCAGATCTCCACTGTAACGGGGTGCTTTAAAATGTAATTTTTCTCACCCTGCCTAAGGTAAAGCAATGCTTTAGGGCCAAATGGGTCATTCATTGATTTGGTCTCTGTGATTTTCTTGTGACTTGTGTCTGCATTTTATCTATCACATCAGTTTCAATTTAGATTATCATGAAAAATAGAAGACATGCAACTTTTTTATCTGATTCTGTATGCAATAGCTTTTCTCTGAAGAGGTTCTGTCTGCTAGAGATGAACGTACTTTGGTGCGAAAAGTGCAAATCAATCCCAGAAAAGGATTGTGAAGATGCTGGAGGAAACAGGTACAAAAGTATCTATATCCACAGTAAAACGAGTCCTATATCAACATAACCTGAAAGGCCGCTCAGCAAGGAAGAAGCCACTGCTCCAAAACCGCCATAAAAAAGCCAGACTACGGTTTGCAACTGTACATTGGGACAAAGATCGTACTTTTTGGAGAAATGTCCTCTGGTCTGATGAAACATTAATGGAACTCTTTGGCCATAATGACCATCGTTATGTTTGGAGGAAAAACGCAAGACGGTGTTTTTGCAAACGCAAGAACACCGTCCCAACCATGAAGCACGGGGGTGGGAGCATCATGTTGTGGGGGTGCTTTGCTGCAGGAGGGACTGGTGCACTTCACAAATAAATGGCATCATGAGGTAGGAAAATTATGTGGATATATTGAAGCAACATCTCAAGATGTCAGTCAAGAAGTTAAAACTTAGTCGCAAATGGGTCTTCCAAATGGACAATGACCCACAGCATACTTCCAAGTTGTGGCAAAATGGCTTAAGGACAACAAAGTCAAGGTATTGGAGTGGCCATCACAAAGCCCTGACCTCAATCCTATAGAACATTTGTGGGCAGAACTGAAAAAGCATGTGTGAGCAAGGAGGCCTAGAAACCTGACTCAGTTTTACCTGCTCTGTCAGGAGGAATGGGCCAAAATTCACCCAACTTATTGTGGGAAGCTTGTGGAAGGCTACCCAAAACGTTTGACCCAAGTTAAACAATTTAAAGGCCATGCTTCCAAATACTAATTGAGTGTATGTAAACTTCTGACCCACTGGGAATGTGATGAAAGAAATAAAAGCTGAAATAAGTCGTTCTCTCTACTATTATTCTGACATTTCACATTCTTAAAATAAAGTGTTTATCCTAACTGACCTAAAACAGGGGATTTTTACGAGGATTAAATGTCAGGAATTGTGAAACTGAGTTTAAATATATTTGGTTAAGGTGTATGTAAACTTCTGACTTCAACTGTATATGGGTGTTCCATTACCCCCAAGGGTTCTTGTTATTAGTTCAAAACGTAACTGAAAAATAACCAAATGGTTTAGGTTTTTGTCCACCCATCTTGAGACGATTATGAATAAAAAATTGCTATTTTTTCAGAATATCTGCCACATTCATTATAACGTTATCAGTATATGTTGAAGAGTTATGAATTCTCAAAGCTTTGAATTCTCCAACATGGCCGATAAAGAAACTGCCCCCAACAGCTGCTCACACACATGCTTCACAACTGACATCCTGTGTCTGTGTTGATTTGGCTAATGATGGGTGATGTGGTCTATCAACAGGAGGAGAAGGATGGCGAGCCCCCCAAGGACTCTCTGGATGATCTCTTACCCAACGATTTTGAGGAGCAAGGCCAAGGCAGTAAGACTGATACCACTGACATCATTACTACGTCCCTTACACGGGGTTCGCTTGAGGTGCTTGAAGTACTTGAATTTGGCACTCTGATGTACTGGAATAACTTGAAAATCAGACATTTTCTCAAGTTGGTACTTGAAAAGTACTTGAATTTAAAATGCGAGGAACAGAAAATGATCAAATATGTTAATCTGAAAAATATTAGTGTAAATAATATATTGGTCTTACGAATTAATTTCCAGGCAGACTGCTGAGTTTTAATTCCTCACGTGTTTCACGCTCTGGTTGCCAGGTGAGCTCGCTCATTCCACCCACACTGCCACTCAGCCAAGCAGGTACAGAACTGACTGATTAGGCACTGCCAAACATCACATCAATAGCTAAAATGCAGAGCAAATGTATATTCAAACCTGCCTTTTGTGCATCTGGAAAATTTCTGGGATCTTTTATTTCAACTCATGAAACTTGGGACCAACACTTTACATGTTGTGATTTTTATATTTTTGTTCAGTATACTTTACTCACTTTTATTTTTTTTACCACTACATCACTGGACTCAACCAACCCATACAGCGTAAGGTGCAAAAGATGCGTCAGACTTTAACAGTACGAGCATGGATGAATTGGCCTGAAGGGGGAAAGACAACGCTGCATCCTCAGCTGGCACCAGTTCTACATTAAAAAGCTTTTTCTTTCCAGAGCTTTTTTGCCTCATTCAAAGGGCGCCCGCGATATTCTGCTTTATGTGTATGTGGACACCTGCTCGACAAACATCTCATTCAAAAATGTGAAATCCTCTGAGGATTTCATTTTCACTGAGGATTTTCACTAAATGTAAAACATTTTAAAAGTTAACCTTTTTAGATAAAACTATACTAAATATAATCATGTCATCAAATAATTTATTAAAATACACTATTTTGCAAAGAAGGTCTACTGTAGTCTCAACAGCACTCTGTAGGGTAGGACCAAACAGCTAGCTTCCGTCCTCCTCTGGGTACATTGGGGGACACCTAGTCAGTTGTACAACTGAATACCTTCAACTGAAATGTCTTCCGCAGTTAACCAACCCCTCTTTAATCGACATCTAAGTCGTCGGCGCCTGGGGAACAGTGCCTTGCTCAGGAGCAGAATAATAGATTTTTACCTTGTAAGCTCGGGGATTCGATCCAGCAACCTTCCGGTTACTAGTCCAGCATCCCAGTGTCGCCTCTTCACTGTTGACGTTGAGACTAGTGTTTTGCAGGTACTATTTAATGAAGCTGCCAGTTGAAGACTAGACACTAACGTACTTGTCCTCTTGCTCAGTTGTGCACCGGGGCAAACTGGAAACCATATCTCCTGAGGCTGCATTTGTTTAAATCCCCAGCTACAATAAAGCTAATCTGAGAACAAGGCTACCTAAATTCTATTAGCATATCGATTGCAGTACACAAGCAAGTATTACACGCGAATGCCACCGACAGTGCCACCAACACAGCCCGCTACCAAAGACTGTGGGCTCTCCTTCTCTGTGGCCGACGTGAGTAAACCATTTAAACGTGTTAACCCTCGCAAGGCTGCAGGCCCAGACGGCATTCCCAGCCGCGTCCTCAGAGCATGCGCAGACCAGCTGGCTGGTGTGTTTATGGACATATTCAATCAATCCCTATCCCAGTCTGCTGTCCCCACATGCTTCAATATGGCCACCATTGGTTTTGTTCCCAAGAAAGCTAAAGTAACTGAACTAAATGACTATCACCTGTAGCACTCACCTCTGTCATCAGAGACTAGTCAAGGAGCACATCACCTCCACCCTACCTGTTACTGTAGACCCACATAAATTTGCTTACCGCCCCAATAGGTCCACAGACGATGCAATCGCCATCACACTACACACTTCTCTATCCCATCTGGACAAGATGAATACCTATGTAAGAATGCTGTTCATTGACTACAGCTCAGCATTCAACACCATAGTACCCTCAACTCATCATTAAGCTTGAGACCCTGGGTCTCGACCCCGCCCTGTGCAACTTGGTCATGGACTTCCTGACAGGCCGCCTCCAGGTGGTGAAGGTAGGAAACAACATCTTCACCCTGCTGATCCTCAACACTGGGGCCCCACAAGGGTGCGTTCTCAGCACTCGCCTGTACTCCCTGTTCACCCACGACTGCGTGGCCATGCACGCCTCCAACTCAATCAACAAGTTTGCAGACGACACTACAGTGGTAGGCTTGATTACCAACCACGACGAGACAGCCTACAGGTAGGAGGTGAAGGCCCTCGGAGTGTGGTGTCAGGAAAATAACCTCTCAGTCAATGTCAGTTAAACAAAAGAGATGATCGTGGACTTCAGGAAACAGCGAAGGGTGCACCCCCCCCATCCACATCGACGGGACAGCAGTGGAGAAGGTGGATCATTTTAAGTTCCTCTGTGTACATATCACCGACAAACTGAAATTGTACATGCATACAGACAGTGTGGTGAAATAAGTTGCAACATCGTCTCTTCAACCTCAGGCGGCTGAAGAAATGTGGCTTGTCACCGAAAACCCTCACTAACTTTTACATGTGCACAATTGAGAGCATCCTGTCGGGCTGCATCACCATATGGTACGGCAACTGCACCACCCACAACCGCAGGGCTCTCCAGAGGGTGGTGCAGTCTGCACAACGCATCACCGGGGGCAAACTACCTGCCCTCCAGGACATCTACAACACACGACCACCCGAGCCACTACCTGTTCACCCTGCTTCCATCCAGAAGGCGAGGTCAGTACATGTGCATCAAAGCTGGGACAGAGAGATTGAAAAACAGTTTGTATCTCAAGGCCATCAGATTGTTAAACAGCCACCACTAGCACAGAGAGGCGGCTGCCTACTTACAGACTTGATATCATTGGCCACTTTAGTAAATGGAACACTAGTCACTTTAATAATGCCACTTTAACCTCTCTTGGGTAGGGGGCAGTATTTAAACGTCCGGATGAAAAGCGTGCACAGAGTAAACTGCCTGCTACTCAGGCCCAGATGCTAGGATATGCATATTATTAGTAGATTTGGAATAGAAAACACTCTGAAGTTTCTAAAACTGTTTGAATGATGTCTGTGAGTATAACAGAACTCATATGGCAGGCAAATACCTGAGGAAAAAATCCAACCAGGAAGTAGGTGAATCTGAGGTTTGTAGTTTAACTCATGGCCTATCGAATATACTGTGTCTATGGTGTCAAGTTGCACTTCCTAAGGCTTCTACTAGATGTCAACAGTCTTTAGAACCTTGTTTGATGCTTCTACTGTGAAGGAGGGGGGAATGGGAGCAGAATGAGTCAGAGGTCTGACAGAGTGGCATGAGCTGACCATGCACGTTCACGTGAGAGTTAGCTTGAGTTCCATTGCATTTCTGAAGATAAAGGAATTCTCCGGTCGGAACATTATTGAAGATTTATGATAAAAACATCCTAAAGATTGATTCTATACATCGTTTGACATGTTTCTACGAACTGTAATAACTTTTTTGACTTCGTCTGAACTAAGCGATCGCGCAAAAAAAGGAGGTATTTGGACATAAATGATGGACTTTATTGAACAAGTCAAACATTTTATTGTTGAACTGGGATTCCTGGGAGTGCATTCTTATGAAGATCATCAAAGGTAAGTGAATATTTATAATGCTATTTCTGACTTTGTTGACTCCACAACATGGCGGATATCTGTATGGTTTGATTTGTTTTCTAAGCGCTGTACTGCATGATGTGCTTTTTCGGTAAAGCTTTTTCGAAATCTGAAGGAGAAGTGGATCTAAAATTCCATGCATAACACTTGTAATGTTTATTATGAGTCTTTCTGTAAATTGATGTGGCTCTCTGCAAATTCACCGGATGTTTTGGAATTACTGAACATAACGCGCCAATGTACACTGAGCTTTTTGGATATAAATATGAACTTTATCGAACAAAACATACATGTATTGTGTAACATGAAGTCCTATGAGTGTCATCTGATGAAGATCATCAAAGGTTAGTTATTCATTTTATCGCTTTTTGTGACTCCTCTTTCGCTGGAAAAATGGCTGTGTTTTTCTGTGACTAGGTACTGACCTAACATAATCGTTTGGTTTGCTTTTGTCGTAAAGCCTTTTTGAAATCGGACACTGTGGCTGGATTTACAACAAGTTTATCTTTAAAATGGTGTGAAATACTTGTATGTTTGAGGAATTTTAATTATGGGATTTCTGTTTTTAATTTGGCGCCCTGCACTTTCACTGGCTGTTGTTGAGGTGGGACGCTACCGTCCCGAATATCCCAGAGAGGTTAAAGATACAGTCAACTTAGTGTATGTAAACTTCTGACCCACTGGAATTGTGATACAGTGAAATAATCTGTCTGGAAGCAATTGTTGGAAAAATTACTTGTCATGCACAAAGTAGTTGTCCTAACCGACTTGCCAAAACTATAGTTTGTTAACAAGAAATTTGTGGAATGGTTGATAAACAAGTTTTAATGAGTCCAACCTAAGTGTATGTTAACTTCAGACTTCAACTGTATATATAGTACCTTCCACCCGCACCTGGGATATGGATGCCTGATGAGGACCTAAGTGTCGAAACGTTATAAATAAATAACACCTGGGAGCATGAGCAGAAGTGTGCAGTGTTTTCCTTGTAGAAAATAGTAAAAAAATAAAATAAAATTTAAGTAGGTGTGTACAAACCTTTGACTGGTACTGGATATAAAAAGTAACGGGACGCTAGGCCTCTGAATTTCCTCCCCTGTGGTACCCCGATACCACTCGGTATCGTGATACTTGGCCTGGTATCGTAAGTTAAATGTTGGTCAAATATGAATCGTTCAGTGCATGTATTCTATCCTGGCTTAATTTCTGCATTTCTATGCATGTTGTGAAGACGGCACAGTATGACTTGGCAGTGTGCATGTATGCTGAGATCATATTGGACTATCTCTCTCTCCAGGGATCAGAAGAAATACAAAGAGGCTGCCCATCTGCTCAACGACGCGCTGTCCATCCGGGAGAAGGCTCTCGGCAAAGACCACCGCGCTGTAAGCATGGGCCCTCGTCATGACAACCACGCTATGTTGACAAACAAACTGACAGACTGACCCATATGTAGAGTAAAAAGATTTGTCATCAGGTGTCATCAGTTCATAATAGCCAGAATGGCTCTGTCACTGGGAAGGCACAAATGTACAGCCCGCCTTACTTATTGTCCCACATTGTGTGTCTATATGGATTCATTGCTTCATCCACATCAATTCCTGGTATGGATTTCTGTCGCTTGTCTCACTTACATGAGTCATCAATCACAACCGTTCAATGCCCTTTCACCTAAACCCGGAACTAATGTAATCATTAAATCCAATCATTTCCAAAACAGCATCACACACAGGGAACAGGCATTTAGAAGTGATGCCTTTCAAAACAGCATCACACACAGGGAACAGGTATTTAGAAGTGATGCCTTTTCAAAACAGCATCACACACAGGGAACAGGCATTTAGAAGTGATGCCTTTCAAAACAGCATCACACACAGGGAACAGGCATTTAGAAGTGATGCCTTTCAAAACAGCATCACACACAGGGAACAGGACCACTTCATCACCATCCATGGGAGTGGATGAATAGCAATAACCTGAGTCTCAAATGGCACCCTATTCTTTACATAAAACCCTGGTTAAAAGTAGTGCACTATGTAGGGAATAGGATGCCATTTGGACAGAGACTCGTACCCTGCTGGTGTTGCCAAGGGAAAGAAAGGATGATTATATGTATTTGCTAAAGAATAAGGGTTGGAGGAAGGCYCTGAACTCCCCCTCTCTCGCGGTCTCTCCTTGGCCCTGTTTAAAAACTAATGAAACACTGTTGGCTATAGCCATCTCACTCATACCAGGCCCTAGAAACAGATGGCAAGAACATGACAGATGTTTGTTAGATTGGGAAATATCCATTTTATGGTCTTGATGCATCAACTGATGACATGGATAGAAATATCTACATTTTTGCTCAAGGGCACATYGACAGATTTTTCACCTAGTTGGCTCTGGGATTCGAACCAGCGACCTTTTGATTACTGGCCCAACACTTAACACCTGCCACCCTGGATAAGAGTGACACTAACTCCAATTTGTGTAATCCTCACTGTTTTGTGTGGTTTGTGCGTGTCATCCAGGTTGCCGCCACCCTCAACAATCTTGCCGTGCTCTATGGGAAGAGGGGCAAGTACAAGGAGGCCGAACCATTGTGCCAGAGAGCCCTGGAGATAAGAGAAAAGGTAGGCCACATCCCTGGACCTCTTATCTTTTACATTCCTGATATTGCTCAGATCACCTCAAAACACACTTATCTAGGCCTCAGTTCTGATATAAATTCTCGAATCAACGCTGAATGAAATTCCTGTGATGTGATAATTATAATAATGGGTGATAAAAAAAAAAAATGTCAATGGAACAATTGTTATAAACGGGAGGTAAAAAGTAAAGTTATGTTCTTAATGCATCTATGAAGTTCCCTTCAGTGGTCATCTTGTCTGAAGCAATTACAAGGAATAATTGAGATCACATTAAGCAAAAGTGATAACGGCGAGAGGTAGGGGGTAGAGAGCGAGAGGTAGGGGGTAGAGAGCGAGAGGTAGGGGG